>NW_027553307.1:0-41496 GCF_045843805.1 Urocitellus parryii | reverse complement strand
GTGCCAAGTTTCAAAGAGCTAGCACAAACCGTGTTTGATTTAGAGTTCCAACTACATGTATCCATATAGGAGAAAACAGAGTGAAACCTAAACATGAAAACGGTTACTGCAAAAGAATGATTTAATCTAGAAGAACGAAATTTGGTGAGCCAAGTGGGATTGGTGTACTGATCATTACCTGCCAGTATCATCAAGATTGGGTGAAAAAATGTTTGCTGAGATTTCAGGAAACTCGTAGTTTTTTGGAAGCTTGGCAACCCCTTTCAATGAAAGTGATTCTCGTCAGTCTCTGCTTGGGGATACTTCAATAGTACAGAAAGTATAGGGATAGAACCTGGATCTACATTATTGTGCCAAGTTTCAAAGAGCTAGCACAAACCGTGTGTGATTTATAGTTCCAACTACATGTATCCATATAGGAGAAAACAGAGTGAAACCTAAAAATGAAACGGTTACTGCAAAGGAACGGTTTAACCAAGAAGAACGAAATTTGGTGAGTCAAGTGGGATTGGTGTACTGATCATTACCTGCCAGTATCATCAAGATTGGGTGAAAAATTATTTGCTGAGATTTCAGGAAACTCGTAGTTTTTGGGAAGCTTGGCAACCCCTTTCAATGAAAGTGATTTTCGTCAGTCTCTGCTTGGGGCTACTTCAATAGAACACAAACCATAGCGATAGAACTTGGAACTACATTATTGTGCCAAGTTTCAAAGAGCTAGCACAAACCGTGTTTGATTTAGAGTTCCAACTACATGTATCCATATAGGAGAAAACAGAGTGAAACCTAAACATGAAAACGGTTACTGCAAAAGAATGATTTAATCTAGAAGAACGAAATTTGGTGAGCCAAGTGGGATTGGTGTACTGATCATTACCTGAAAGTATCATCAAGATTGGGTGAAAAAACTTTTGCTGAGATTTCAGGAAACTCGTAGTTTTGTGGAAGCTTGGCAACCCCTTTCAATGAAAGTGATTTTTGTCAGTCTGCTTGGGGCTACTTCAATTGGACACAAACCATAGTGATAGAACTTGGAACTACATTATTGTGCCAAGTTTCAAAGAGCTAGCACAAACCGTGTTTGATTTAGAGTTCCAACTACATGTATCCATATAGGAGAAAACAGAGTGAAACCTAAAAATGAAAACGGTTACTGCAAAGGAACGGTTTAACCAAGAAGAACGAAATTTGGTGAGTCAAGTGGGATTGGTGTACTGATCATTACCTGCAAGTATCATCAAGATTGGGTGAAAGAACGTTTGCTGAGATTTCAGGAAACTCGTAGTTTTGTGGAAGCTTGGCAACCCCTTTCAATGAAAGTGATTCTCGTCAGTCTCTGCTTGGGGCTACTTCAATAGGACACAAACCATAGCGATAGACCTTGGAACTACATTATTGTGCCAAGTTTCAAAGAGCTAGCACAAACCGTGTTTGATTTAGAGTTCCAACTACATGTATCCATATAGGAGAAAACAGAGTGAAACCTAAACATGAAAAACGGTTACTGCAAAGGAACGGTTTAACCAAGAAGAACGAAATTTGGTGAGTCAAGTGGGATTGGTGTACTGATCATTACCTGCCAGTATCATCAAGATTGGGTGAAAAAATGTTTGCTGAGATTTCAGGAAACTCATAGTTTTTGAGAAGCTTGGCAACCCCTTTCAATGAAAGTGATTTTCGTCAGTCTCTGCTTGGGGCTACTTCAATAGAACACCAACCATAGCGATAGAACTTGGAACTACATTATTGTGCCAAGTTTCAAAGAGCTAGCACAAACCGTGTTTGATTTAGAGTTCCAACTACATGTATCCATATAGGAGAAAACAGAGTGAATCCTAAACATGAAAACGGTTACTGCAAAAGAACGATTTAATCTAGAAGAACGAAATTTGGTGAGCCAAGTGCGATTGGTGTACTGATCATTACCTGAAAGTATCATCAAGATTGGGTGAAAAAAAGGTTGCTGAGATTTCAGGAAACTCGTAGTTTTGTGGAAGCTTGGCAACCCCTTTCAATGAAAGTGATTCTCGTCAGTCTCTGCTTGGGGCTACTTCAATAGGACACAAACCATAGTGATAGAACTTGGAACTACATTTTTGTGCCAAGTTTCAAAGAGCTAGCACAAACCGTGTTTGATTTAGAGTTCCAACTACATGTATCCATATAGGAGAAAACAGAGTGAAACCTAAACATGAAAACGGTTACTGCAAAAGAACGATTTAATCTAGAAGAACGAAATTTGGTGATCCAAGTGGGATTGGTGTACTGATCATTACCTGAAAGTATCATCAAGATTGGGTGAAAAAACTTTTGCTGAGATTTCAGGAAACTCGTAGTTTTTTGGAAGCTTGGCAACCCCTTCAATGAAAGTGATTTTCGTCAGTCTCTGCTTGGGGCTACTTCAATAGAACACAAACCATAGCGATAGAACTTGGAACTACATTATTGTGCCAAGTTTCAAAGAGCTAGCACAAACCGTGTTTGATTTAGAGTTCCAACTACATGTATCCATATAGGAGAAAACGGAGTGAAACCTAAAAATGAAAACGGTTACTGCAAAGGAACGGTTTAACCAAGAAGAACGAAATTTGGTGAGTCAAGTGGGATTGGTGTACTGATCATTACCTGCCAGTATCATCAAGATTGGGTGAAAAAACCTTTGCTGAGATTTCAGGAAACTCGTAGTTTTTGGGAAGCTTGGCAACCCCTTTCAATGAAAGTGATTTTCGTCAGTCTCTGCTTGGGGCTACTTCAATAGAACACAAACCATAGCGATAGAACTTGGAACTACATTATTGTGCCAAGTTTCAAAGAGCTAGCACAAACCGTGTTTGATTTAGAGTTCCAACTACATGTATCCATATAGGAGAAAACAGAGTGAAACCTAAACATGAAAACGGTTACTGCAAAAGAACGATTTAATCTAGAAGAACGAAATTTGGTGAGACAAGTGGGATTGGTGTACTGATCATTACCTGAAAGTATCATCAAGTTTGGGTGAAAAAACGTTTGCTGAGATTTCAGGAAAATCGTAGTTTTTTGGAAGCTTGGCAACCCCTTTCAATGAAAGTGATTCTCGTCAGTCTCTGCTTCGGGCTACTTCAATAGGACACAAACCGTAGTGATAGAACTTGGAACTACATTATTGTGCCAAGTTTCAAAGAGCTAGCACAAACCGTGTTTGATTTACAGTTCCAACTACATGTATCCATATAGGAGAAAACAGAGTGAAACCTAAACATGAAAACGGTTACTGCAAAGGAACGGTTTAACCTAGAAGAACGAAATTTGGTGAGCCAAGTGTGGTTGGTGTACTTATCATTACCTGCCAGTATCATCAAGATTGGGTGAAAAAATATTTGCTGAGATTTCAGGAAACTCGTAGTTTTGTGGAAGCTTGGCAACCCCTTTCAATGAAAGTGATTCTCGTCAGTCTCTGCTTGGGGCTACTTCAATAGAACACAAACCATAGCGATAGAACTTGGAACTACATTATTGTGCCAAGTTTCAAAGAGCTAGCACAAACCGTGTTTGATTTAGAGTTCCAACTACATGTATCCATATAGGAGAAAACAGAGTGAAACCTAAACATGAAAACGGTTACTGCAAAGGAACGGTTTAACCAAGAAGAACGAAATTTGGTGAGTCAAGTGGGATTGGTGTACTGATCATTTCCTGCCAGTATCATCAAGATTGGGTGAAAAAATGTTTGCTGAGATTTCAGGAAACTCGTAGTTTTGGGAAGCTTGGCAACCCCTTTCAATGAAAGTGATTCTCGTCAGTCTCTGCTTGGGGCTACTTCAATAGAACACCAACCATAGCGATAGAACTTGGAACTACATTATTGTGCCAAGTTTCAAAGAGCTAGCACGAACCGTGTTTGATTTAGAGTTCCAACTACATGTATCCATATAGGAGAAAACAGAGTGAAACCTAAACATGAAAACGGTTACTGCAAAAGAACGATTTAATCTAGAAGAACGAAATTTGGTGAGCCAAGTGCGATTGGTGTACTGATCATTAACTGAAAGTATCATCAAGATTGGGTGAAAAAACGTTTGCTGAGTTTTCAGGAAACTCGTAGTTTTGTGGAAGCTGGGCAAACCCTTTCAATGAAAGTGATTCTCGTCAGTCTCTGCTTGGGGCTACTTCAATAGAACACAAACCATAGCGATAGAACTTGGAACTACATTATTGTGCCAAGTTTCAAAGAGCTAGCACAAACCGTGTTTGATTTAGAGTTCCAACTACATGTATCCATATAGGAGAAAACAGAGTGAAACCTAAACATGAAAACGGTTACTGAAAAAGAACGATTTAATGTAGAACAACGAAATTTGGTGAGCCAAGTGGGATTGGTGTACTGATCATTACCTGCCAGTATCATCAAGATTGGGTGAAAAAACGTTTGCTGAGATTTCAGGAAACTCGTAGTTTTGTGGAAGCTTGGCAACCCCTTTCAATGAAAGTGATTCTCGTCAGTCTCTGCTTGGGAATACTTCAATAGGACAGAAAGTATAGGGATAGAACCTGGATCTACATTATTGTGCCAAGTTTCAAAGAGCTAGCACAAACCGTGTTTGATTTAGAGTTCCAACTACATGTATCCATATAGGAGAAAACAGAGTGAAACCTAAAAATGAAAACGGTTACTGCAAAGGAACGGTTTAAGCAAGAAGAACGAAATTTGGTGAGTCAAGTGGGATTGGTGTACTGATCATTACCTGCCAGTATCATCAAGATTGGGTGAAAAAATGTTTGCTGAGATTTCAGGAAACTCGTAGTTTTTGGGAAGCTTGGCAACCCCTTTCAATGAAAGTGATTTTCGTCAGTCTCTGCTTGGGGCTACTTCAATAGAACACAAACCATAGCGATAGAACTTGGAACTACATTATTGTGCCAAGTTTCAAAGAGCTAGCACAAACCGTGTTTGATTTAGAGTTCCAACTACATGTATCCATATAGGAGAAAACAGAGTGAAACCTAAACATGAAAACGGTTACTGCAAAAGAATGATTTAATCTAGAAGAACGAAATTTGGTGAGCCTAGTGCGATTGGTGTACTGATCATTACCTGAAAGTATCATCAAGATTGGGTGAAAAAACGTTTGCTGAGATTTCAGGAAACTCGTAGTTTTGTGGAAGCTTGGCAACCCCTTTCAATGAACGTGATTCTCGTCAGTCTCTGCTTGGGGCTACTTCAATAGGACACAAACCATAGTGATAGAACTTGGAACTACATTATTGTGCCAAGTTTCAAAGAGCTAGCACAAACCGTGTTTGATTTAGAGTTCCAACTACATGTATCCATATAGGAGAAAACAGAGTGAAACCTAAAAATGAAAACGGTTACTGCAAAGGAACGGTTTAACCAAGAAGAACGAAATTTGGTGAGTCAAGTGGGATTGGTGTACTGATCATTACCTGCCAGTATCATCAAGATTGGGTGAAAAAATGTTTGCTGAGATTTCAGGAAACTCGTAGTTTTTGAGAAGCTTGGCAACCCCTTTCAATGAAAGTGATTTTCGTCAGTCTCTGCTTGGGGCTACTTCAATAGAACACCAACCATAGCGATAGAACTTGGAACTACATTATTGTGCCAAGTTTCAAAGAGCTAGCACAAACCGTGTTTGATTTAGAGTTCCAACTACATGTATCCATATAGGAGAAAACAGAGTGAAACCTAAACATGAAAACGGTTACTGCAAAGGAACGGTTTAACCTAGAAGAACGAAATTTGGTGAGCCAAGTGTGGTTGGTGTACTTATCATTACCTGCCAGTATCATCAAGATTGGGTGAAAAAATATTTGCTGAGATTTCAGGAAACTCGTAGTTTTGTGGAAGCTTGGCAACCCCTTTCAATGAAAGTGATTATCGTCAGTCTCTGCTTGGGGCTACTTCAATAGAACACAAACCATAGCGATAGAACTTGGAACTACATTATTGTGCCAAGTTTCAAAGAGCTAGCACAAACCGTGTTTGATTTAGAGTTCCAACTACTTGTATCCATATAGGAGAAAACAGAGTGAAACCTAAAAATGAAAACGGTTACTGCAAAGGAACGGTTTAACCAAGAAGAACGAAATTTGGTGAGTCAACTGGGATTGGTGTACTGATCATTACCTGCCAGTATCATCAAGATTGGGTGAAAAAATGTTTGCTGAGATTTCAGGAAACTCGTAGTTTTGGGGAAGCTTGGCAACCCCTTTCAATGAAAGTGATTTTCGTCAGTCTCTGCTTGGGGCTACTTCAATAGAACACAAACCATAGCGATAGAACTTGGAACTACATTATTGTGCCAAGTTTCAAAGAGCTAGCACAAACCGTGTTTGATTTAGAGTTCCAACTACATGTATCCATATAGGAGAAAACAGAGTGAAACCTAAACATGAAAACGGTTACTGCAAAAGAATGATTTAATCTAGAAGAACGAAATTTGGTGAGCCAAGTGCGATTGGTGTACTGATCATTACCTGAAAGTATCATCAAGATTGGGTGAAAAAACGTTTGCTGAGATTTCAGGAAACTCGTAGTTTTGTGGAAGCTTGGCAACCCCTTTCAATGAACGTGATTCTCGTCAGTCTCTGCTTGGGGCTACTTCAATAGGACACAAACCATAGTGATAGAACTTGGAACTACATTATTGTGCCAAGTTTCAAAGAGCTAGCACAAACCGTGTTTGATTTAGAGTTCCAACTACATGTATCCATATAGGAGAAAACAGAGTGAAACCTAAAAATGAAAACGGTTACTGCAAAGGAACGGTTTAACCAAGAAGAACGAAATTTGGTGAGTCAAGTGGGATTGGTGTACTGATCATTACCTGCCAGTATCATCAAGATTGGGTGAAAAAATGTTTGCTGAGATTTCAGGAAACTCGTAGTTTTTGAGAAGCTTGGCAACCCCTTTCAATGAAAGTGATTTTCGTCAGTCTCTGCTTGGGGCTACTTCATAGAACACCAACCATAGCGATAGAACTTGGAACTACATTATTGTGCCAAGTTTCAAAGAGCTAGCACAAACCGTGTTTGATTTAGAGTTCCAACTACATGTATCCATATAGGAGAAAACAGAGTGAAACCTAAACATGAAAACGGTTACTGCAAAAGAACGATTTAATCTAGAAGAACGAAATTTGGTGAGCCAAGTGGGATTGGTGTACTGATCATTACCTGAAAGTATCATCAAGATTGGGTGAAAAAACGTTTGCTGAGATTTCAGGAAACTCGTAGTTTTGTGGAAGCTTGGCAACCCCTTTCAATGAAAGTGATTCTCGTCAGTTCTCTGCTTGGGGCTACGTCAATAGAACACAAACCATAGCGATAGAACTTGGAACTACATTATTGTGCCAAGTTTCAAAGAGCTAGCACAAACCGTGTTTGATTTAGAGTTCCAACTACATGTATCCATATAGGAGAAATCAGAGTGAAACCTAAAAATGAAAACGGTTACTGCAAAGGAACGGTTTAACCAAGAAGAACGAAATTTGGTGAGTCAAGTGGGATTGGTGTACTGATCATTTCCTGCCAGTATCATCAAGATTGGGTGAAAAAATGTTTGCTGTGATTTCAGGAAACTCGTAGTTTTTGAGAAGCTTGGCAACCCCTTTCAATGAAAGTGATATTCGTCAGTCTCTGCTTGGGGCTACTTCAATAGAACACCAACCATAGCGATAGAACTTGGAACTACATTATTGTGCCAAGTTTCAAAGAGCTAGCACAAACTGTGTTTGATTTAGAGTTCCAACTACATGTATCCATATAGGAGAAAACAGAGTGAAACCTAAACATGAAAACGGTTACTGAAAAAGAACGATTTAATGTAGAACAACGAAATTTGGTGAGCCAAGTGCGATTGGTGTACTGATCATTACCTGAAAATATCATCAAGATTGGGTGAAAAAACGTTTGCTGAGATTTCAGGAAAATCGTAGTTTTGTGGAAGCTTGGCAACCCCTTTCAATGAAAGTGATTCTCGTCAGTCTCTGCTTCGGACTACTTCAATAGGACACAAACCATAGTGATAGAACTTGGAACTACATTATTGTGCCAAGTTTCAAAGAGCTAGCACAAACCGTGTTTGATTTAGAGTTCCAACTACATGTATCCATATAGGAGAAAACAGAGTGAAACCTAAACATGAAAACGGTTACTGCAAAAGAACGGTTTAACCTAGAAGAACGAAATTTGGTGAGCCAAGTGCGATTGGTGTACTGATCATTACCTGAAAGTATCATCAAGATTGGGTGAAAAAACGTTTGCTGAGATTTCAGGAAACTCGTAGTTTTGTGGAAGCTTGGCAACCCCTTTCAATGAACGTGATTCTCGTCAGTCTCTGCTTGGGGCTACTTCAATAGGACACAAACCATAGTGATAGAACTTGGAACTACATTATTGTGCCAAGTTTCAAAGAGCTAGCACAAACCGTGTTTGATTTAGAGTTCCAACTACATGTATCCATATAGGAGAAAACAGAGTGAAACCTAAAAATGAAAACGGTTACTGCAAAGGAACGGTTTAACCAAGAAGAACGAAATTTGGTGAGTCAAGTGGGATTGGTGTACTGATCATTACCTGCCAGTATCATCAAGATTGGGTGAAAAAATGTTTGCTGAGATTTCAGGAAACTCGTAGTTTTTGAGAAGCTTGGCAACCCCTTTCAATGAAAGTGATTTTCGTCAGTCTCTGCTTGGGGCTACTTCAATAGAACACCAACCATAGCGATAGAACTTGGAACTACATTATTGTGCCAAGTTTCAAAGAGCTAGCACAAACCGTGTTTGATTTAGAGTTCCAACTACATGTATCCATATAGGAGAAAACAGAGTGAAACCTAAACATGAAAACGGTTACTGCAAAAGAACGATTTAATCTAGAAGAACGAAATTTGGTGAGCCAAGTGGGATTGGTGTACTGATCATTACCTGAAAGTATCATCAAGATTGGGTGAAAAAACGTTTGCTGAGATTTCAGGAAACTCGTAGTTTTGTGGAAGCTTGGCAACCCCTTTCAATGAAAGTGATTCTCGTCAGTTCTCTGCTTGGGGCTACGTCAATAGAACACAAACCATAGCGATAGAACTTGGAACTACATTATTGTGCCAAGTTTCAAAGAGCTAGCACAAACCGTGTTTGATTTAGAGTTCCAACTACATGTATCCATATAGGAGAAATCAG
This sequence comes from Urocitellus parryii, assembly GCF_045843805.1. Classification (NCBI taxonomy): domain Eukaryota; kingdom Metazoa; phylum Chordata; class Mammalia; order Rodentia; family Sciuridae; genus Urocitellus; species Urocitellus parryii. The sequence goes on along the minus strand of NW_027553307.1, from coordinate 32,320 downwards.
AGTGAAACCTAAAAATGAAAACGGTTACTGCAAAGGAACGGTTTAACCAAGAAGAACGAAATTTGGTGAGTCAAGTGGGATTGGTGTACTGATCATTTCCTGCCAGTATCATCAAGATTGGGTGAAAAAATGTTTGCTGTGATTTCAGGAAACTCGTAGTTTTTGAGAAGCTTGGCAACCCCTTTCAATGAAAGTGATATTCGTCAGTCTCTGCTTGGGGCTACTTCAATAGAACACCAACCATAGCGATAGAACTTGGAACTACATTATTGTGCCAAGTTTCAAAGAGCTAGCACAAACTGTGTTTGATTTAGAGTTCCAACTACATGTATCCATATAGGAGAAAACAGAGTGAAACCTAAACATGAAAACGGTTACTGAAAAAGAACGATTTAATGTAGAACAACGAAATTTGGTGAGCCAAGTGCGATTGGTGTACTGATCATTACCTGAAAATATCATCAAGATTGGGTGAAAAAACGTTTGCTGAGATTTCAGGAAAATCGTAGTTTTGTGGAAGCTTGGCAACCCTTTCAATGAAAGTGATTCTCGTCAGTCTCTGCTTCGGACTACTTCAATAGGACACAAACCATAGTGATAGAACTTGGAACTACATTATTGTGCCAAGTTTCAAAGAGCTAGCACAAACCGTGTTTGATTTAGAGTTCCAACTACATGTATCCATATAGGAGAAAACAGAGTGAAACCTAAACATGAAAACGGTTACTGCAAAAGAACGGTTTAACCTAGAAGAACGAAATTTGGTGAGCCAAGTGTGGTTGGTGTACTTATCATTACCTGCCAGTATCATCAAGATTGGGTGAAAAAATATTTGCTGAGATTTCAGGAAACTCGTAGTTTTGTGGAAGCTTGGCAACCCCTTTCAATGAAAGTGATTCTCGTCAGTCTCTGCTTGGGGATACTTCAATAGGACAGAAAGTATAGGGATAGAACCTGGATCTACATTATTGTGCCAAGTTTCAAAGAGCTAGCACAAACCGTGTTTGATTTAGAGTTCCAACTACATGTATCCATATAGGAGAAAACAGAGTGAAACCTAAAAATGAAAACGGTTACTGCAAAGGAACGGTTTAACCAAGAAGAACGAAATTTGGTGAGTCAAGTGGGATTGGTGTACTGATCATTACCTGCCAGTATCATCAAGATTGGGTGAAAAAATGTTTGCTGAGATTTCAGGAAACTCGTAGTTTTGTGGAAGCTTGGCAACCCCTTTCAATGAAAGTGATTTTCGTCAGTCTCTGCTTGGGGCTACTTCAATAGAACACCAACCATAGCGATAGAACTTGGAACTACATTATTGTGCCAAGTTTCAAAGAGCTAGCACAAACCGTGTTTGATTTACAGTTCCAACTACATGTATCCATATAGGAGAAAACAGAGTGAAACCTAAACATGAAAACGGTTACTGCAAAGGAACGGTTTAACCTAGAAGAACGAAATTTGGTGAGCCAAGTGTGGTTGGTGTACTTATCATTACCTGCCAGTATCATCAAGATTGGGTGAAAAAATATTTGCTGAGATTTCAGGAAACTCGTAGTTTTGTGGAAGCTTGGCAACCCCTTTCAATGAAAGTGATTATCGTCAGTCTCTGCTTGGGGCTACTTCAATAGAACACAAACCATAGCGATAGAACTTGGAACTACATTATTGTGCCAAGTTTCAAAGAGCTAGCACAAACCGTGTTTGATTTAGAGTTCCAACTACTTGTATCCATATAGGAGAAAACAGAGTGAAACCTAAAAATGAAAACGGTTACTGCAAAGGAACGGTTTAACCAAGAAGAACGAAATTTGGTGAGTCAACTGGGATTGGTGTACTGATCATTACCTGCCAGTATCATCAAGATTGGGTGAAAAAATGTTTGCTGAGATTTCAGGAAACTCGTAGTTTTTGGGAAGCTTGGCAACCCCTTTCAATGAAAGTGATTTCGTCAGTCTCTGCTTGGGGCTACTTCAATAGAACACAAACCATAGCGATAGAACTTGGAACTACATTATTGTGCCAAGTTTCAAAGAGCTAGCACAAACCGTGTTTGATTTAGAGTTCCAACTACATGTATCCATATAGGAGAAAACAGAGTGAAACCTAAACATGAAAACGGTTACTGCAAAAGAATGATTTAATCTAGAAGAACGAAATTTGGTGAGCCAAGTGCGATTGGTGTACTGATCATTACCTGCCAGTATCATCAAGATTGGGTGAAAAAACGTTTGCTGAGATTTCAGGAAACTCGTAGTTTTGTGGAAGCTTGGCAACCCCTTTCAATGAACGTGATTCTCGTCAGTCTCTGCTTGGGGCTACTTCAATAGGACACAAACCATAGTGATAGAACTTGGAACTACATTATTGTGCCAAGTTTCAAAGAGCTAGCACAAACCGTGTTTGATTTAGAGTTCCAACTACATGTATCCATATAGGAGAAAACAGAGTGAAACCTAAAAATGAAAACGGTTACTGCAAAGGAACGGTTTAACCAAGAAGAACGAAATTTGGTGAGTCAAGTGGGATTGGTGTACTGATCATTACCTGCCAGTATCATCAAGATTGGGTGAAAAAATGTTTGCTGAGATTTCAGGAAACTCGTAGTTTTTGAGAAGCTTGGCAACCCCTTTCAATGAAAGTGATTTTCGTCAGTCTCTGCTTGGGGCTACTTCAATAGAACACCAACCATAGCGATAGAACTTGGAACTACATTATTGTGCCAAGTTTCAAAGAGCTAGCACAAACTGTGTTTGATTTAGAGTTCCAACTACATGTATCCATATAGGAGAAAACAGAGTGAAACCTAAACATGAAAACGGTTACTGAAAAAGAACGATTTAATCTAGAAGAAAGAAATTTGGTGAGCCAAGTGCGATTGGTGTACTGATCATTACCTGAAAGTATCATCAAGATTGGGTGAAAAAACGTTTGCTGAGATTTCAGGAAACTCGTAGTTTTGTGGAAGCTTGGCAACCCCTTTCAATGAAAGTGATTCTCGTCAGTTCTCTGCTTGGGGCTACGTCAATAGAACACAAACCATAGCGATAGAACTTGGAACTACATTATTGTGCCAAGTTTCAAAGAGCTAGCACAAACCGTGTTTGATTTAGAGTTCCAACTACATGTATCCATATAGGAGAAAACAGAGTGAAACCTAAAAATGAAAACGGTTACTGCAAAGGAACGGTTTAACCAAGAAGAACGAAATTTGGTGAGTCAAGTGGGATTGGTGTACTGATCATTTCCTGCCAGTATCATCAAGATTGGGTGAAAAAATGTTTGCTGTGATTTCAGGAAACTCGTAGTTTTTGAGAAGCTTGGCAACCCCTTTCAATGAAAGTGATATTCGTCAGTCTCTGCTTGGGGCTACTTCAATAGAACACCAACCATAGCGATAGAACTTGGAACTACATTATTGTGCCAAGTTTCAAAGAGCTAGCACAAACCGTGTTTGATTTAGAGTTCCAACTACATGTATCCATATAGGAGAAAACAGAGTGAAACCTAAACATGAAAACGGTTACTGCAAAAGAACGATTTAATCTAGAAGAACGAAATTTGGTGAGCCAAGTGGGATTGGTGTACTGATCATTACCTGAAAGTATCATCAAGATTGGGTGAAAAAACGTTTGCTGAGACTTCAGGAAACTCGTAGTTTTGTGGAAGCTTGGCAACCCCTTTCAATGAAAGTGATTCTCGTCAGTCTCTGCTTGGGGCTACTTCAATAGAACACAAACCATAGCGATAGAACTTGGAACTACATTATTGTGCCAAGTTTCAAAGAGCTAGCACAAACCGTGTTTGATTTAGAGTTCCAACTACATGTATCCATATAGGAGAAAACAGAGTGAAACCTAAAAATGAAAACGGTTACTGCAAAGGAACGGTTTAACCAAGAAGAACGAAATTTGGTGAGTCAAGTGGGATTGGTGTACTGATCATTTCCTGCCAGTATCATCAAGATTGGGTGAAAAAATGTTTGCTGTGATTTCAGGAAACTCGTAGTTTTTGAGAAGCTTGGCAACCCCTTTCAATGAAAGTGATATTCGTCAGTCTCTGCTTGGGGCTACTTCAATAGAACACCAACCATAGCGATAGAACTTGGAACTACATTATTGTGCCAAGTTTCAAAGAGCTAGCACAAACCGTGTTTGATTTAGAGTTCCAACTACATGTATCCATATAGGAGAAAACAGAGTGAAACCTAAACATGAAAACGGTTACTGCAAAAGAACGATTTAATCTAGAAGAACGAAATTTGGTGAGCCAAGTGGGATTGGTGTACTGATCATTACCTGAAAGTATCATCAAGATTGGGTGAAAAAACGTTTGCTGAGACTTCAGGAAACTCGTAGTTTTGTGGAAGCTTGGCAACCCCTTTCAATGAAAGTGATTCTCGTCAGTCTCTGCTTGGGGCTACTTCAATAGGACACAAACCATAGCGATAGAACTTGGAACTACATTATTGTGCCAAGTTTCAAAGAGCTAGCACAAACCGTGTTTGATTTAGAGTTCCAACTACATGTATCCATATAGGAGAAAACAGAGTGAAACCTAAACATGAAAACGGTTACTGCAAAGGAACGGTTTAACCTAGAAGAACGAAATTTGGTGAGCCAAGTGTGGTTGGTGTACTTATCATTACCTGCCAGTATCATCAAGACTGGGTGAAAAAATATTTGCTGAGATTTCAGGAAACTCGTAGCTTTGTGGAAGCTTGGCAACCCCTTTCAATGAAAGTGAATCTCGTCAGTCTCTGCTTGGGGATACTTCACTAGGACAGAAAGTACAGAGATAGAACCTGGAACTACATTATTGTGCCAAGTTTCAAAGAGCTAGCACAAACCGTGTTTGATTTAGAGTTCCAACTACATGTATCCATATAGGAGAAAACAGAGTGAAACCTAAAAATGAAAACGGTTACTGCAAAGGAACGGTTTAACCAAGAAGAACGAAATTTGGTGAGTCAAGTGGGATTGGTGTACTGATCATTACCTGCCAGTATCATCAAGATTGGGTGAAAAAACTTTTGCTGAGATTTCAGGAAACTCGTAGTTTTGGGGAAGCTTGGCAACCCCTTTCAATGAAAGTGATTTTTGTCAGTTTCTGCTTGGGGCTACTTCAATAGAACACAAACCATTGCGATAGAACTTGGAACTACATTATTGTGCCAAGTTTCAAAGAGCTAGCACAAACCGTGTTTGATTTAGAGTTCCAACTACATGTATCCATATAGGAGAAAACAGAGTGAAACCTAAACATGAAAACGGTTACTGTAAAGGAACAGTTTAACCTAGAAGAACGAAATTTGGTGAGCCAAGTGTGGTTGGTGTACTTATCATTACCTGCCAGTATCATCAAGATTGGGTGAAAAAATATTTGCTGAGATTTCAGGAAACTCGTCGTGTTTTGGAAGCTTGGCAACCCCTTTCAATGGACATGATTCTCATAGTCTCTGCTTGGAGCTACTTCAATAGGACACAAGCAATAGAGATAGAACTTGGAACTACATTATTGTGCCAAGTTTCAAAGAGCTAGCACAAACCGTGTTTGATTTAGAGTTCCAACTACATGTATCCATATAGGAGAAAACAGAGTGAAACCTAAAAATGAAAACGGTTACTGCAAAGGAACGGTTTAACCAAGAAGAACGAAATTTGGTGAGTCAAGTGGGATTGGTGTACTGATCATTACCTGCCAGTATCATCAAGATTGGGTGAAAAAACGTTTGCTGAGATTTCAGGAAACTCGTAGTTTTTGGGAAGCTTGGCAACCCCTTTCAATGAAAGTGATTCTCGTCAGTCTCTGCTTGGGGCTACTTCAATAGGACACAAACCATAGCGATAGAACTTGGAACTACATTATTGTGCCAAGTTTCAAAGAGCTAGCACAAACCGTGTTTGATTTAGAGTTCCAACTACATGTATCCATATAGGAGAAAACAGAGTGAAACCTAAACATGAAAACGGTTACTGCAAAAGAACGATTTAATCTAGAAGAACGAAATTTGGTGAGCCAAGTGGGATTGGTGTACTGATCATTACCTGAAAGTATCATCAAGATTGGGTGAAAAAACGTTTGCTGAGATTTCAGGAAACTCGTAGTTTTGTGGAAGCTTGGCAACCCCTTTCAATGAAAGTGATTTTCGTCAGTCTCTGCTTGGGGCTACTTCAATAGAACACAAACCATAGCGATAGAACTTGGAACTACATTATTGTGCCAAGTTTCAAAGAGCTAGCACAAACCGTGTTTGATTTAGAGTTCCAACTACATGTATCCATATAGGAGAAAACAGAGTGAAACCTAAAAATGAAAACGGTTACTGCAAAGGAACGGTTTAACCAAGAAGAACGAAATTTGGTGAGTCAAGTGGGATTGGTGTACTGATCATTACCTGCCAGTATCATCAAGATTGGGTGAAAAAATGTTTGCTGAGATTTCAGGAAACTTGTAGTTTTTGAGAAGCTTGGCAACCCCTTTCAATGAAAGTGATTTTCGTCAGTCTCTGCTTGGGGCTACTTCAATAGAACACCAACCATAGCGATAGAACTTGGAACTACATTATTGTGCCAAGTTTCAAAGAGCTAGCACAAACCGTGTTTGATTTAGAGTTCCAACTACATGTATCCATATAGGAGAAAACAGAGTGAAACCTAAACATGAAAACGGTTACTGCAAAAGAACGATTTAATCTAGAAGAACGAAATTTGGTGAGCCAAGTGGGATTGGTGTACTGATCATTACCTGAAAGTATCATCAAGATTGGGTGAAAAAACGTTTGCTGAGATTTCAGGAAACTCGTAGTTTTGTGGAAGCTTGGCAACCCCTTTCAATGAAAGTGATTCTCGTCAGTCTCTGCTTGGGGATACTTCAATAGGACAGAGTACAGGGATAGAACCTGGAACTACATTATTGTGCCAAGTTTCAAAGAGCTAGCACAAACCGTGTTTGATTTAGAGTTCCAACTACATGTATCCATATAGGAGAAAACAGAGTGAAAACTAAAAATGAAAACGGTTACTGCAAAGGAACGGTTTAACCAAGAAGAACGAAATTTGGTGAGTCAAGTGGGATTGGTGTACTGATCATTACCTGCCAGTATCATCATTTGGGTGGAGAAACGTTTGCTGAGATTTCAGGAAACTCGTAGTTTTGTGGAAGCTTGGCAACCCCTTTCAATGAAAGTGATTTTTGTCAGTTTCTGCTTGGGGATACTTCAATAGAACACAAACCATTGCGATAGAACTTGGAACTACATTATTGTGCCAAGTTTCAAAGAGCTAGCACAAACCGTGTTTGATTTAGAGTTCCAACTACATGTATCCATATAGGAGAAAACAGAGTGAAACCTAAACATGAAAACGGTTACTGCAAAAGAACGATTTAATGTAGAACAACGAAATTTGGTGAGTCAAGTGGGATTGGTGTACTGATCATTACCTGCCAGTATCATCAAGATTGGGTGAAAAAACGTTTGCTGAGATTTCAGGAAACTCGTAGTTTTGTGGAAGCTTGGCAACCCCTTTCAATGAAAGTGATTCTCGTCAGTCTCTGCTTGAGGCTACTTCAATAGGACACAAACCATAGCGATAGAACTTGGAACTACATTATTGTGCCAAGTTTCAAAGAGCTAGCACAAACCGTGTTTGATTTAGAGTTCCAACTACATGTATCCATATAGGAGAAAACAGAGTGAAACCTAAACATGAAAACGGTTACTGTAAAGGAACAGTTTAACCTAGAAGAACGAAATTTGGTGAGCCAAGTGTGGTTGGTGTACTTATCATTACCTGCCAGTATCATCAAGATTGGGTGAAAAAATATTTGCTGAGATTTCAGGAAACTCGTCGTGTTTTGGAAGCTTGGCAACCCTTTCAATGGACATGATTCTCATAGTCTCTGCTTGGAGCTACTTCAATAGGACACAAGCAATAGAGATAGAACTTGGAACTACATTATTGTGCCAAGTTTCAAAGAGCTAGCACAAACCGTGTTTGATTTAGAGTTCCAACTACATGTATCCATATAGGAGAAAACAGAGTGAAACCTAAAAATGAAAACGGTTACTGCAAAGGAACGGTTTAACCAAGAAGAACGAAATTTGGTGAGTCAACTGGGATTGGTGTACTGATCATTACCTGCCAGTATCATCAAGATTGGGTGAAAAAATGTTTGCTGAGATTTCAGGAAACTCGTAGTTTTTGGGAAGCTTGGCAACCCCTTTCAATGAAAGTGATTTTCGTCAGTCTCTGCTTGGGGCTACTTCAATAGAACACAAACCATAGCGATAGAACTTGGAACTACATTATTGTGCCAAGTTTCAAAGAGCTAGCACAAACCGTGTTTGATTTAGAGTTCCAACTACATGTATCCATATAGGAGAAAACAGAGTGAAACCTAAACATGAAAACGGTTACTGCAAAAGAACGATTTAATCTAGAAGAACGAAATTTGGTGAGCCAAGTGGGATTGGTGTACTGATCATTACCTGAAAGTATCATCAAGATTGGGTGAAAAAACGTTTGCTGAGACTTCAGGAAACTCGTAGTTTTGTGGAAGCTTGGCAACCCCTTTCAATGAAAGTGATTCTCGTCAGTCTCTGCTTGGGGCTACTTCAATAGGACACAAACCATAGCGATAGAACTTGGAACTACATTATTGTGCCAAGTTTCAAAGAGCTAGCACAAACCGTGTTTGATTTAGAGTTCCAACTACATGTATCCATATAGGAGAAAACAGAGTGAAACCTAAACATGAAAACGGTTACTGCAAAGCAACGGTTTAACCTAGAAGAACGAAATTTGGTGAGCCAAGTGTGGTTGGTGTACTTATCATTACCTGTCAGTATCATCAAGACTGGGTGAAAAAATATTTGCTGAGATTTCAGGAAACTCGTAGCTTTGTGGAAGCTTGGCAACCCCTTTCAATGAAAGTGAATCTCGTCAGTCTCTGCTTGGGGATACTTCAATAGGACAGAAAGTACAGAGATAGAACCTGGAACTACATTATTGTGCCAAGTTTCAAAGAGCTGGCACAAACCGTGTTTGATTTAGAGTTCCAACTACATGTATCCATATAGGAGAAAACAGAGTGAAACCTAAAAATGAAAACGGTTACTGCAAAGGAACGGTTTAACCAAGAAGAACGAAATTTGGTGAGTCAACTGGGATTGGTGTACTGATCATTACCTGCCAGTATCATCAAGATTGGGTGAAAAAACTTTTGCTGAGATTTCAGGAAACTCGTAGTTTTGGGGAAGCTTGGCAACCCCTTTCAATGAAAGTGATTTTTGTCAGTTTCTGCTTGGGGCTACTTCAATAGAACACAAACCATTGCGATAGAACTTGGAACTACATTATTGTGCCAAGTTTCAAAGAGCTAGCACAAACCGTGTTTGATTTAGAGTTCCAACTACATGTATCCATATAGGAGAAAACAGAGTGAAACCTAAACATGAAAACGGTTACTGTAAAGGAACAGTTTAACCTAGAAGAACGAAATTTGGTGAGCCAAGTGTGGTTGGTGTACTTATCATTACCTGCCAGTATCATCAAGATTGGGTGAAAAAATATTTGCTGAGATTTCAGGAAACTCGTCGTGTTTTGGAAGCTTGGCAACCCCTTTCAATGGACATGATTCTCATAGTCTCTGCTTGGAGCTACTTCAATAGGACACAAGCAATAGAGATAGAACTTGGAACTACATTATTGTGCCAAGTTTCAAAGAGCTAGCACAAACCGTGTTTGATTTAGAGTTCCAACTACATGTATCCATATAGGAGAAAACAGAGTGAAACCTAAAAATGAAAACGGTTACTGCAAAGGAACGGTTTAACCAAGAAGAACGAAATTTGGTGAGTCAAGTGGGATTGGTGTACTGATCATTACCTGCCAGTATCATCAAGATTGGGTGAAAAAACGTTTGCTGAGATTTCAGGAAACTCGTAGTTTTTGGGAAGCTTGGCAACCCCTTTCAATGAAAGTGATTCTCGTCAGTCTCTGCTTGGGGCTACTTCAATAGGACACAAACCATAGCGATAGAACTTGGAACTACATTATTGTGCCAAGTTTCAAAGAGCTAGCACAAACCGTGTTTGATTTAGAGTTCCAACTACATGTATCCATATAGGAGAAAACAGAGTGAAACCTAAACATGAAAACGGTTACTGCAAAAGAACGATTTAATCTAGAAGAACGAAATTTGGTGAGCCAAGTGGGATTGGTGTACTGATCATTACCTGAAAGTATCATCAAGATTGGGTGAAAAAACGTTTGCTGAGATTTCAGGAAACTCGTAGTTTTGTGGAAGCTTGGCAACCCCTTTCAATGAAAGTGATTTTCGTCAGTCTCTGCTTGGGGCTACTTCAATAGAACACAAACCATAGCGATAGAACTTGGAACTACATTATTGTGCCAAGTTTCAAAGAGCTAGCACAAACCGTGTTTGATTTAGAGTTCCAACTACATGTATCCATATAGGAGAAAACAGAGTGAAACCTAAAAATGAAAACGGTTACTGCAAAGGAACGGTTTAACCAAGAAGAACGAAATTTGGTGAGTCAAGTGGGATTGGTGTACTGATCATTACCTGCCAGTATCATCAAGATTGGGTGAAAAAATGTTTGCTGAGATTTCAGGAAACTTGTAGTTTTTGAGAAGCTTGGCAACCCCTTTCAATGAAAGTGATTTTCGTCAGTCTCTGCTTGGGGCTACTTCAATAGAACACCAACCATAGCGATAGAACTTGGAACTACATTATTGTGCCAAGTTTCAAAGAGCTAGCACAAACCGTGTTTGATTTAGAGTTCCAACTACATGTATCCATATAGGAGAAAACAGAGTGAAACCTAAACATGAAAACGGTTACTGCAAAAGAACGATTTAATCTAGAAGAACGAAATTTGGTGAGCCAAGTGGGATTGGTGTACTGATCATTACCTGAAATTATCATCAAGATTGGGTGAAAAAACGTTTGCTGAGATTTCAGGAAACTCGTAGTTTTGTGGAAGCTTGGCAACCCCTTTCAATGAAAGTGATTCTCGTCAGTCTCTGCTTGGGGATACTTCAATAGGACAGAGTACAGGGATAGAACCTGGAACTACATTATTGTGCCAAGTTTCAAAGAGCTAGCACAAACAGTGTTTGATTTAGAGTTCCAACTACATGTATCCATATAGGAGAAAACAGAGTGAAAACTAAAAATGAAAACGGTTACTGCAAAGGAACGGTTTAACCAAGAAGAACGAAATTTGGTGAGTCAAGTGGGATTGGTGTACTGATCATTACCTGCCAGTATCATCATTTGGGTGGAGAAACGTTTGCTGAGATTTCAGGAAACTCGTAGTTTTGTGGAAGCTTGGCAACCCCTTTCAATGAAAGTGATTTTTGTCAGTTTCTGCTTGGGGCTACTTCAATAGAACACAAACCATTGCGATAGAACTTGGAACTACATTATTGTGCCAAGTTTCAAAGAGCTAGCACAAACCGTGTTTGATTTAGAGTTCCAACTACATGTATCCATATAGGAGAAAACAGAGTGAAACCTAAACATGAAAACGGTTACTGCAAAAGAACGATTTAATGTAGAACAACGAAATTTGGTGAGTCAAGTGGGATTGGTGTACTGATCATTACCTGCCAGTATCATCAAGATTGGGTGAAAAAACGTTTGCTGAGATTTCAGGAAACTCGTAGTTTTGTGGAAGCTTGGCAACCCCTTTCAATGAAAGTGATTCTCGTCAGTCTCTGCTTGAGGCTACTTCAATAGGACACAAACCATAGCGATAGAACTTGGAACTACATTATTGTGCCAAGTTTCAAAGAGCTAGCACAAACCGTGTTTGATTTAGAGTTCCAACTACATGTATCCATATAGGAGAAAACAGAGTGAAACCTAAACATGAAAACGGTTACTGTAAAGGAACAGTTTAACCTAGAAGAACGAAATTTGGTGAGCCAAGTGTGGTTGGTGTACTTATCATTACCTGCCAGTATCATCAAGATTGGGTGAAAAAATATTTGCTGAGATTTCAGGAAACTCGTCGTGTTTTGGAAGCTTGGCAACCCTTTCAATGGACATGATTCTCATAGTCTCTGCTTGGAGCTACTTCAATAGGACACAAGCAATAGAGATAGAACTTGGAACTACATTATTGTGCCAAGTTTCAAAGAGCTAGCACAAACCGTGTTTGATTTAGAGTTCCAACTACATGTATCCATATAGGAGAAAACAGAGTGAAACCTAAAAATGAAAATGGTTACTGCAAAGGAACGGTTTAACCAAGAAGAACGAAATTTGGTGAGTCAAGTGGGATTGGTGTACTGATCATTTCCTGCCAGTATCATCAAGATTGGGTGAAAAAACGTTTGCTGAGATTTCAGGAAACTCGTAGTTTTGTGGAAGCTTGGCAACCCCTTTCAATGAAAGTGATTCTCGTCAGTCTCTGCTTGGGGCTACTTCAATAGGACACAAACCATAGCGATAGAACTTGGAACTACATTATTGTGCCAAGTTTCAAAGAGCTAGCACAAACCGTGTTTGATTTAGAGTTCCAACTACATGTATCCATATAGGAGAAAACAGAGTGAAACCTAAACATGAAAACGGTTACTGCAAAAGAACGATTTAATCTAGAAGAACGAAATTTGGTGAGCCAAGTGGGATTGGTGTACTGATCATTACCTGAAAGTATCATCAAGATTGGGTGAAAAAACGTTTGCTGAGATTTCAGGAAACTCGTAGTTTTGTGGAAGCTTGGCAACCCCTTTCAATGAAAGTGATTTTCGTCAGTCTCTGCTTGGGGCTACTTCAATAGAACACAAACCATAGCGATAGAACTTGGAACTACATTATTGTGCCAAGTTTCAAAGAGCTAGCACAAACCGTGTTTGATTTAGAGTTCCAACTACATGTATCCATATAGGAGAAAACAGAGTGAAACCTAAAAATGAAAACGGTTACTGCAAAGGAACGGTTTAACCAAGAAGAACGAAATTTGGTGAGTCAAGTGGGATTGGTGTACTGATCATTACCTGCCAGTATCATCAAGATTGGGTGAAAAAATGTTTGCTGAGATTTCAGGAAACTTGTAGTTTTTGAGAAGCTTGGCAACCCCTTTCAATGAAAGTGATTTTCGTCAGTCTCTGCTTGGGGCTACTTCAATAGAACACCAACCATAGCGATAGAACTTGGAACTACATTATTGTGCCAAGTTTCAAAGAGCTAGCACAAACCGTGTTTGATTTAGAGTTCCAACTACATGTATCCATATAGGAGAAAACAGAGTGAAACCTAAACATGAAAACGGTTACTGCAAAAGAACGATTTAATCTAGAAGAACGAAATTTGGTGAGCCAAGTGGGATTGGTGTACTGATCATTACCTGAAATTATCATCAAGATTGGGTGAAAAAACGTTTGCTGAGATTTCAGGAAACTCGTAGTTTTGTGGAAGCTTGGCAACCCCTTTCAATGAAAGTGATTCTCGTCAGTCTCTGCTTGGGGATACTTCAATAGGACAGAGTACAGGGATAGAACCTGGAACTACATTATTGTGCCAAGTTTCAAAGAGCTAGCACAAACAGTGTTTGATTTAGAGTTCCAACTACATGTATCCATATAGGAGAAAACAGAGTGAAAACTAAAAATGAAAACGGTTACTGCAAAGGAACGGTTTAACCAAGAAGAACGAAATTTGGTGAGTCAAGTGGGATTGGTGTACTGATCATTACCTGCCAGTATCATCATTTGGGTGGAGAAACGTTTGCTGAGATTTCAGGAAACTCGTAGTTTTTGAGAAGCTTGGCAACCCCTTTCAATGAAAGTGATTTTTGTCAGTTTCTGCTTGGGGCTACTTCAATAGAACACAAACCATTGCGATAGAACTTGGAACTACATTATTGTGCCAAGTTTCAAAGAGCTAGCACAAACCGTGTTTGATTTAGAGTTCCAACTACATGTATCCATATAGGAGAAAACAGAGTGAAACCTAAACATGAAAACGGTTACTGCAAAAGAACGATTTAATGTAGAACAACGAAATTTGGTGAGTCAAGTGGGATTGGTGTACTGATCATTACCTGCCAGTATCATCAAGATTGGGTGAAAAAACGTTTGCTGAGATTTCAGGAAACTCGTAGTTTTGTGGAAGCTTGGCAACCCCTTTCAATGAAAGTGATTCTCGTCAGTCTCTGCTTGAGGCTACTTCAATAGGACACAAACCATAGCGATAGAACTTGGAACTACATTATTGTGCCAAGTTTCAAAGAGCTAGCACAAACCGTGTTTGATTTAGAGTTCCAACTACATGTATCCATATAGGAGAAAACAGAGTGAAACCTAAACATGAAAACGGTTACTGTAAAGGAACAGTTTAACCTAGAAGAACGAAATTTGGTGAGCCAAGTGTGGTTGGTGTACTTATCATTACCTGCCAGTATCATCAAGATTGGGTGAAAAATATTTGCTGAGATTTCAGGAAACTCGTCGTGTTTTGGAAGCTTGGCAACCCTTTCAATGGACATGATTCTCATAGTCTCTGCTTGGAGCTACTTCAATAGGACACAAGCAATAGAGATAGAACTTGGAACTACATTATTGTGCCAAGTTTCAAAGAGCTAGCACAAACCGTGTTTGATTTAGAGTTCCAACTACATGTATCCATATAGGAGAAAACAGAGTGAAACCTAAAAATGAAAATGGTTACTGCAAAGGAACGGTTTAACCAAGAAGAACGAAATTTGGTGAGTCAAGTGGGATTGGTGTACTGATCATTTCCTGCCAGTATCATCAAGATTGGGTGAAAAAACGTTTGCTGAGATTTCAGGAAACTCGTAGTTTTTGGGAAGCTTGGCAACCCCTTTCAATGAAAGTGATTCTCGTCAGTCTCTGCTTGGGGCTACTTCAATAGGACACAAACCATAGCGATAGAACTTGGAACTACATTATTGTGCCAAGTTTCAAAGAGCTAGCACAAACCGTGTTTGATTTAGAGTTCCAACTACATGTATCCATATAGGAGAAAACAGAGTGAAACCTAAACATGAAAACGGTTACTGCAAAAGAACGATTTAATCTAGAAGAACGAAATTTGGTGAGCCAAGTGGGATTGGTGTACTGATCATTACCTGAAAGTATCATCAAGATTGGGTGAAAAAACGTTTGCTGAGATTTCAGGAAACTCGTAGTTTTGTGGAAGCTTGGCAACCCCTTTCAATGAAAGTGATTTTCGTCAGTCTCTGCTTGGGGTTACTTCAATAGAACACAAACCATAGCGATAGAACTTGGAACTACATTATTGTGCCAAGTTTCAAAGAGCTAGCACAAACCGTGTTTGATTTAGAGTTCCAACTACATGTATCCATATAGGAGAAAACAGAGTGAAACCTAAAAATGAAAACGGTTACTGCAAAGGAACGGTTTAACCAAGAAGAACGAAATTTGGTGAGTCAAGTGGGATTGGTGTACTGATCATTACCTGCCAGTATCATCAAGATTGGGTGAAAAAATGTTTGCTGAGATTTCAGGAAACTTGTAGTTTTTGAGAAGCTTGGCAACCCCTTTCAATGAAAGTGATTTTCGTCAGTCTCTGCTTGGGGCTACTTCAATAGAACACCAACCATAGCGATAGAACTTGGAACTACATTATTGTGCCAAGTTTCAAAGAGCTAGCACAAACCGTGTTTGATTTAGAGTTCCAACTACATGTATCCATATAGGAGAAAACAGAGTGAAACCTAAACATGAAAACGGTTACTGCAAAAGAACGATTTAATGTAGAAGAACGAAATTTGGTGAGCCAAGTGGGATTGGTGTACTGATCATTACCTGAAATTATCATCAAGATTGGGTGAAAAAACGTTTGCTGAGATTTCAGGAAACTCGTAGTTTTGTGGAAGCTTGGCAACCCCTTTCAATGAAAGTGATTCTCGTCAGTCTCTGCTTGGGGATACTTCAATAGGACAGAGTACAGGGATAGAACCTGGAACTACATTATTGTGCCAAGTTTCAAAGAGCTAGCACAAACAGTGTTTGATTTAGAGTTCCAACTACATGTATCCATATAGGAGAAAACAGAGTGAAAACTAAAAATGAAAACGGTTACTGCAAAGGAACGGTTTAACCAAGAAGAACGAAATTTGGTGAGTCAAGTGGGATTGGTGTACTGATCATTACCTGCCAGTATCATCATTTGGGTGGAGAAACGTTTGCTGAGATTTCAGGAAACTCGTAGTTTTGTGGAAGCTTGGCAACCCCTTTCAATGAAAGTGATTTTTGTCAGTTTCTGCTTGGGGCTACTTCAATAGAACACAAACCATTGCGATAGAACTTGTAACTACATTATTGTGCCAAGTTTCAAAGAGCTAGCACAAACCGTGTTTGATTTAGAGTTCCAACTACATGTATCCATATAGGAGAAAACAGAGTGAAACCTAAACATGAAAACGGTTACTGCAAAAGAACGATTTAATGTAGAACAACGAAATTTGGTGAGTCAAGTGGGATTGGTGTACTGATCATTACCTGCCAGTATCATCAAGATTGGGTGAAAAAACGTTTGCTGAGATTTCAGGAAACTCGTAGTTTTGTGGAAGCTTGGCAACCCCTTTCAATGAAAGTGATTCTCGTCAGTCTCTGCTTGAGGCTACTTCAATAGGACACAAACCATAGCGATAGAACTTGGAACTACATTATTGTGCCAAGTTTCAAAGAGCTAGCACAAACCGTGTTTGATTTAGAGTTCCAACTACATGTATCCATATAGGAGAAAACAGAGTGAAACCTAAACATGAAAACGGTTACTGTAAAGGAACAGTTTAACCTAGAAGAACGAAATTTGGTGAGCCAAGTGTGGTTGGTGTACTTATCATTACCTGCCAGTATCATCAAGATTGGGTGAAAAAATATTTGCTGAGATTTCAGGAAACTCGTCGTGTTTTGGAAGCTTGGCAACCCTTTCAATGGACATGATTCTCATAGTCTCTGCTTGGAGCTACTTCAATAGGACACAAGCAATAGAGATAGAACTTGGAACTACATTATTGTGCCAAGTTTCAAAGAGCTAGCACAAACCGTGTTTGATTTAGAGTTCCAACTACATGTATCCATATAGGAGAAAACAGAGTGAAACCTAAAAATGAAAATGGTTACTGCAAAGGAACGGTTTAACCAAGAAGAACGAAATTTGGTGAGTCAAGTGGGACCGGTGTACTGATCATTTCCTGCCAGTATCATCAAGATTGGGTGAAAAAACGTTTGCTGAGATTTCAGGAAACTCGTAGTTTTTGGGAAGCTTGGCAACCCCTTTCAATGAAAGTGATTCTCGTCAGTCTCTGCTTGGGGCTACTTCAATAGGACACAAACCATAGCGATAGAACTTGGAACTACATTATTGTGCCAAGTTTCAAAGAGCTAGCACAAACCGTGTTTGATTTAGAGTTCCAACTACATGTATCCATATAGGAGAAAACAGAGTGAAACCTAAACATGAAAACGGTTACTGCAAAAGAACGATTTAATCTAGAAGAACGAAATTTGGTGAGCCAAGTTGGATTGGTGTACTGATCATTACCTGAAAGTATCATCAAGATTGGGTGAAAAAACGTTTGCTGAGATTTCAGGAAACTCGTAGTTTTGTGGAAGCTTGGCAACCCCTTTCAATGAAAGTGATTCTCGTCAGTCTCTGCTTGGGGCTACTTCAATAGAACACAAACCATAGCGATAGAACTTGGAACTACATTATTGTGCCAAGTTTCAAAGAGCTAGCACAAACCGTGTTTGATTTAGAGTTCCAACTACATGTATCCATATAGGAGAAAACATAGTGAAACCTAAAAATGAAAACGGTTACTGCAAAGGAACGGTTTAACCAAGAAGAACGAAATTTGGTGAGTCAAGTGGGATTGGTGTACTGATAATTACCTGCCAGTATCATCAAGATTGGGTGAAAAAATGTTTGCTGAGATTTCAGGAAACTTGTAGTTTTTGAGAAGCTTGGCAACCCCTTTCAATGAAAGTGATTTTCGTCAGTCTCTGCTTGGGGCTACTTCAATAGAACACCAACCATAGCGATAGAACTTGGAACTACATTATTGTGCCAAGTTTCAAAGAGCTAGCACAAACCGTGTTTGATTTAGAGTTCCAACTACATGTATCCATATAGGAGAAAACAGAGTGAAACCTAAACATGAAAACGGTTACTGCAAAAGAACGATTTAATCTAGAAGAACGAAATATGGTGAGCCAAGTGGGATTGGTGGACTGATCATTACCTGAAAGTATCATCAAGATTGGGTGAAAAAACGTTTGCTGAGATTTCAGGAAACTCGTAGTTTTGTGGAAGCTTGGCAACCCCTTTCAATGAAAGTGATTCTCGTCAGTCTCTGCTTGGGGATACTTCAATAGGACAGAGTACAGGGATAGAACCTGGAACTACATTATTGTGCCAAGTTTCAAAGAGCTAGCACAAACCGTGTTTGATTTAGAGTTCCAACTACATGTATCCATATAGGAGAAAACAGAGTGAAAACTAAAAATGAAAACGGTTACTGCAAAGGAACGGTTTAACCTAGAAGAACGAAATTTGGTGAGCCAAGTGTGGTTGGTGTACTTATCATTACCTGCCAGTATCATCAAGATTGGGTGGAGAAACGTTTGCTGAGATTTCAGGAAACTCGTAGTTTTGTGGAAGCTTGGCAACCCCTTTCAATGAAAGTGATTTTTGTCAGTTTCTGCTTGGGGCTACTTCAATAGAACACAAACCATTGCGATAGAACTTGGAACTACATTATTGTGCCAAGTTTCAAAGAGCTAGCACAAACCGTGTTTGATTTAGAGTTCCAACTACATGTATCCATATAGGAGAAAACAGAGTGAAACCTAAACATGAAAACGGTTACTGCAAAAGAACGATTTAATGTAGAACAACGATATTTGGTGAGTCAAGTGGGATTGGTGTACTGAGCATTACATGCCAGTGTCATCAAGATTGGGTGAAAAAACGTTTGCTGAGATTTCAGGAAACTCGTAGTTTTGTGGAAGCTTGGCAACCCCTTTCAATGAAAGTGATTCTCGTCAGTCTCTGCTTGGGGCGACTTCAATAGGACACAAACCATAGTGATAGAACTTGGAACTACATTATTGTGCCAAGTTTCAAAGAGCTAGCACAAACAGTGTTTGATTTAGAGTTCCAACTACATGTATCCATATAGGAGAAAACAGAGTGAAACCTAAAAATGAAAACGGTTACTGCAAAGGAACGGTTTAACCAAGAAGAACGAAATTTGGTGAGTCAACTGGGATTGGTGTACTGATCATTACCTGCCAGTATCATCAAGATTGGGTGAAAAAATGTTTGCTGAGATTTCAGGAAACTCGTAGTTTTTGGGAAGCTTGGCAACCCCTTTCAATGAAAGTGATTTTCGTCAGTCTCTGCTTGGGGCTACTTCAATAGAACACAAACCATAGCGATAGAACTTGGAACTACATTATTGTGCCAAGTTTCAGGAGCTAGCACAAACTGTGTTTGATTTAGAGTTCCAACTACATGTATCCATATAGGAGAAAACAGAGTGAAACCTAAACATGAAAACGGTTACTGCAAAAGAACGATTTAATCTAGAAGAACGAAATTTGGTGAGCCAAGTGGGATTGGTGTACTGATCATTACCTGAAAGTATCATCAAGATTGGGTGAAAAAACGTTTGCTGAGATTTCAGGAAAATCGTAGTTTTGTGGAAGCTTGGCAACCCCTTTCAATGAAAGTGATTCTCGTCAGTCTCTGCTTCGGGCTACTTCAATAGGACACAAACCATAGTGATAGAACTTGGAACTACATTATTGTGCCAAGTTTCAAAGAGCTAGCACAAACCGTGTTTGATTTAGAGTTCCAACTACATGTATCCATATAGGAGAAAACAGAGTGAAACCTAAACATGAAAACGGTTACTGCAAAGGAACGGTTTAACCTAGAAGAACGAAATTTGGTGAGCCAAGTGTGGTTGGTGTACTTATCATTACCTGCCAGTATCATCAAGATTTTGTGAAAAAATATTTGCTGAGATTTCAGGAAACTCGTAGTTTTGTGGAAGCTTGGCAACCCCTTTCAATGAAAGTGATTCTCGTCTGTCTCTGCTTGGGGCTACTTCAATAGAACACAAACCATAGCGATAGAACTTGGAACTACATTATTGTGCCAAGTTTCAAAGAGCTAGCACAAACCGTGTTTGATTTAGAGTTCCAACTACATGTATCCATATAGGAGAAAACAGAGTGAAACCTAAAAATGAAAATGGTTACTGCAAAGGAACGGTTTAACCAAGAAGAACGAAATTTGGTGAGTCAACTGGGATTGGTGTACTGATCATTACCTGCAGGTATCATCAAGATTGGGTTAAAAAATGTTTGCTGAGATTTCAGGAAACTCGTAGATTTTGGGAAGTTTGGCAACCCCTTTCAATGAAAGTGATTCTCGTCAGTCTCTGCTTGGGGCTACTTCAATAGAACACAAACCATAGCGATAGAACTTGGAACTATATTATTGTGCCAAGTTTCAAAGAGCTAGCACAAACCGTGTTTGATTTAGAGTTCCAACTACATGTATCCATATAGGAGAAAACAGAGTGAAACCTAAACATGAAAACGGTTACTGCAAAAGAACGATTTAATCTAGAAGAACGAAATTTGGTGAGCCAAGTGGGATTGGTGTATTGATCATTACCTGAAAGTATCATCAAGATTTGGTGAAAAAACGTTTGCTGAGATTTCAGGAAACTTGTAGTTTTGTGGAAGCTTGGCAACCCCTTTCAATGAAAGTGATTCTCGTCAGTCTATGCTTGGGCTACTTCAATAGGACACAAACCATAGTGATAGAACTTGGAACTACATTATTGTGCCAAGTTTCAAAGAGCTAGCACAAACCGTGTTTGATTTAGAGTTCCAACTACATGTATCCATATCGGAGAAAATAGAGTGACACCTAAACATGAAAACGGTTGCAGCAAAGGAACAGTTTAACCTAGAAGAACGAAATTTGTGAGCCAAGTTTGGTTGGTGTACTGATCATTACCTGCCAGTATCATCAAGATTGGGTGAAAAAATATTTGCTGAGATTTCAGGAAACTCGTCGTTTTTTGGAAGCTTGGCAACCCCTTTCAGTGGACATGATTCTCATAGTCTCTGCTTGGAGCTACTTCAATAGGACACAAGCAATAGAGATAGAACTTGGAACTACATTATTGTGCCAAGTTTCAAAGAGCTAGCACAAACCGTGTTTGATTTAGAGTTCCAACTACATGTATCCATATAGGAGAAAACATAGTGAAACCTAAAAATGAAAACGGTTACTGCAAAGGAACGATTTAATCTAGAAGAACGAAATATGGTGATCCAAGTGGGATTGGTGTACTGATCATTACCTGCCAGTATCATCAAGATTGGGTGAAAAAATGTTTGCTGAGATTTCAGGAAACTCGTAGTTTTTGGGAAGCTTGGCAACCCCTTTCAATGAAAGTGATTTTCGTCAGTCTCTTCTTGGGGCTACTTCAATAGAACACAAACCATAGCGATAGAACTTGGAACTACATTATTGTGCCAAGTTTCAAAGAGCTAGCACAAACCGTGTTTGATTTAGAGTTCCAACTACATGTATCCATATAGGAGAAAACAGAGTGAAACCTGAAAATGAAAACGGTTACTGCAAAGGAACGGTTTAACCAAGAAGAACGAAATTTGATGAGTCAAGTGGGATTGGTGTACTGATCATTACCTGAAAGTATCATCAAGATTGGGTGAAAAAATGTTTGCTGAGATTTCAGGAAACTCGTAGTTTTTGAGAAGCTTGGCAACCCCTTTCAATGAAAGTGATTTTCGTCAGTCTCTGCTTGGGGCTACTTCAATAGAACACCAACCATAGCGATAGAACTTGGAACTACATTATTGTGCCAAGTTTCAAAGAGCTAGCACAAACCGTGTTTGATTTAGAGTTCCAACTACATGTATCCATATAGGAGAAAACAGAGTGAAACCTAAACATGAAAACGGTTACTGCAAAAGAACGATTTAATCTAGAAGAATGAAATTTGGTGAGCCAAGTGCGATTGGTGTACTGATCATTACCTGAAAGTATCATCAAGATTGGGTGAAAAAACGTTTGCTGAGATTTCAGGTAACTCGTAGTTTTGTGGAAGCTTGGCAACCCCTTTCAATGAAAGTGATTCTCGTCAGTCTCTGCTTGGGGCTACTTCAATAGGACACAAACCATAGTGATAGAACTTGGAACTACATTATTGTGCCAAGTTTCAAAGAGCTAGCACAAACCGTGTTTGATTTAGAGTTCCAACTACATGTATCCATATAGGAGAAAACAGAGTGAAACCTAAACATGAAAACGGTTACTGCAAAAGAACGATTTAATCTAGAAGAACGAAATTTGGTGAGCCAAGTGGGATTGGTGTACTGATCATTACCTGAAAGTATCATCAAGATTGGGTGAAAAAACGTTTGCTGAGATTTCAGGAAACTCGTAGTTTTTTGGAAGCTTGGCAACCCCTTTCAATGAAAGTGATTCTCGTCAGTCTCTGCTTGGGGATACTTCAATAGGACAGAAAGTACAGGGATAGAACCTGGAACTACATTATTGTGCCAAGTTTCAAAGAGCTAGCACAAACCGTGTTTGATTTAGAGTTCCAACTACATGTATCCATATAGGAGAAAACAGTGTGAAACCTAAAAATGAAAACGGTTACTGCAAAGGAACGATTTAATCTAGAAGAACGAAATTTGGTGAGTCAAGTGGGATTGGTGTACTGATCATTACCTGCCAGTATCATCAAGATTGGGTGAAAAAATGTTTGCTGAGATTTCAGGAAACTCGTAGTTTTTGGGAAGCTTGGCAACCCCTTTCAATGAAAGTGATTTTCGTCAGTCTCTGCTTGGGGCTACTTCAATAGAACACAAACCATAGCGATAGAACTTGGAACTACATTATTGTGCCAAGTTTCAAAGAGCTAGCACAAACCGTGTTTGATTTAGAGTTCCAACTACATGTATCCATATAGGAGAAAACAGAGTGAAACCTAAAAATGAAAACGGTTACTGCAAAGGAACGGTTTAACCAAGAAGAACGAAATTTGGTGAGTCAACTGGGATTGGTGTACTGATCATTACCTGCCAGCATCATCAAGATTGGGTGAAAAAATGTTTGCTGAGATTTCAGGAAACTCGTAGTTTTTGGGAAGCTTGGCAACCCCTTTCAATGAAAGTGATTTTCGTCAGTCTATGCTTGGGGCTACTTCAATAGAACACAAACCATAGCGATAGAACTTGGAACTACATTATTGTGCCAAGTTTCAGGAGCTAGCACAAACTGTGTTTGATTTAGAGTTCCAACTACATGTATCCATATAGGAGAAAACAGAGTGAAACCTAAACATGAAAACGGATACTGCAAAGGAACGGTTTAACCTAGAAGAACGAAATTTGGTGAGCCAAGTGTGGTTGGTGTACTTATCATTACCTGCCAGTATCATCAAGATTGGGTGAAAAAATATTTGCTGAGATTTCAGGAAACTCGTAGTTTTGTGGAAGCTTGGCAACCCCTTTCAATGAAAGTGATTCTCGTCTGTCTCTGCTTGGGGCTACTTCAATAGAACACAAACCATAGCGATAGAACTTGGAACTACAGTATTGTGCCAAGTTTCAAAGAGCTAGCACAAACCGTGTTTGATTTAGAGTTCCAACTACATGTATCCATATAGGAGAAAACAGAGTGAAACCTAAAAATGAAAATGGTTACTGCAAAGGAACGGTTTAACCAAGAAGAACGAAATTTGGTGAGTCAACTGGGATTGGTGTACTGATCATTACCTGCAGGTATCATCAAGTTTGGGTGAAAAAATGTTTGCTGAGATTTCAGGAAACTCGTAGATTTTGGGAAGTTTGGCAACCCCTTTCAATGAAAGTGATTCTCGTCAGTCTCTGCTTGGGGCTACTTCAATAGAACACAAACCATAGCGATAGAACTTGGAACTACATTATTGTGCCAAGTTTCAAAGAGCTAGCACAAACCGTGTTTGATTTAGAGTTCCAACTACATGTATCCATATAGGAGAAAACAGAGTGAAACCTAAACATGAAAACGGTTACTGCAAAAGAACGATTTAATCTAGAAGAACGAAATTTGGTGAGCCAAGTGGGATTGGTGTATTGATCATTACCTGAAAGTATCATCAAGATTTGGTGAAAAAACGTTTGCTGAGATTTCAGGAAACTCGTAGTTTTGTGGAAGCTTGGCAACCCCTTTCAATGAAAGTGATTCTCGTCAGTCTCTGCTTGGGCTACTTCAATAGGACACAAACCATAGTGATAGAACTTGGAACTACATTATTGTGCCAAGTTTCAAAGAGCTAGCACAAACCGTGTTTGATTTAGAGTTCCAACTACATGTATCCATATCGGAGAAAATAGAGTGACACCTGAACATGAAAACGGTTACTGCAAAGGAACAGTTTAACCTAGAAGAACGAAATTTGTGAGCTAAGTGTGGTTGGTGTACTCATCATTACCTGCCAGTATCATCAAGATTGGGTGAAAAAATATTTGCTGAGATTTCAGGAAACTCGTCGTTTTTTGGAAGCTTGGCAACCCCTTTCAATGAAAGTGATTCTCATAGTCTCTGCTTGGAGCTACTTCAATAGGACACAAGCAATAGAGATAGAACTTGGAACTACATTATTGTGCCAAGTTTCAAAGAGCTAGCACAAACCGTGTTTGATTTAGAGTTCCAACTACATGTATCCATATAGGAGAAAACAGAGTGAAACCTAAAAATGAAAACGGTTACTGCAAAGGAACGATTTAATCTAGAAGAACGAAATATGGTGATCCAAGTGGGATTGGTGTACTGATCATTACCTGCCAGTATCATCAAGATTGGGTGAAAAAATGTTTGCTGAGATTTCAGGAAACTCGTAGTTTTTGGGAAGCTTGGCAACCCCTTTCAATGAAAGTGATTTTCGTCAGTCTCTTCTTGGGGCTACTTCAATAGAACACAAACCATAGCGATAGACCTTGGAACTACATTATTGTGCCAAGTTTCAAAGAGCTAGCACAAACCTTGTTTGATTTAGAGTTCCAACTACATGTATCCATGTAGGAGAAAACAGAGTGAAACCTGAAAATGAAAACGGTTACTGCAAAGGAACGGTTTAACCAAGAAGAACGAAATTTGGTGAGTCAAGTGGGATTGGTGTACTGATCATTACCTGAAAGTATCATCAAGATTGGGTGAAAAAATGTTTGCTGAGATTTCAGGAAACTCGTAGTTTTTGAGAAGCTTGGCAACCCCTTTCAATGAAAGTGATTTTCGTCAGTCTCTGCTTGGGGCTACTTCAATAGAACACCAACCATAGCGATAGAACTTGGAACTACATTATTGTGCCAAGTTTCAAAGAGCTAGCACAAACCGTGTTTGATTTAGAGTTCCAACTACATGTATCCATATAGGAGAAAACAGAGTGAAACCTAAACATGAAAACGGTTACTGCAAAAGAACGATTTAATGTAGAACAACGAAATTTGGTGAGTCAAGTGGGATTGGTGTTCTGATCATTACCTGCCAGTATCATCAAGATTGGGTGAAAAAACGTTTGCTGAGATTTCAGGAAACTCGTAGTTTTGTGGAAGCTTGGCAACCCCTTTCAATGAAAGTGATTCTCGTCAGTCTCTGCTTGAGGCTACTTCAATAGGACACAAACCATAGCGATAGAACTTGGAACTACATTATTGTGCCAAGTTTCAAAGAGCTAGCACAAACCGTGTTTGATTTAGAGTTCCAACTATATGTATCCATATAGGAGAAAACTGAGTGAAACCTAAACATGAAAACGGTTACTGTAAAGGAACAGTTTAACCTAGAAGAACGAAATTTGGTGAGCCAAGTGTGGTTGGTGTACTTATCATTACCTGCCAGTATCATCAAGATTGGGTGAAAAAATATTTGCTGAGATTTCAGGAAACTCGTCGTGTTTTGGAAGCTTGGCAACCCTTTCAATGGACATGATTCTCATAGTCTCTGCTTGGAGCTACTTCAATAGGACACAAGCAATAGAGATAGAACTTGGAACTACATTATTGTGCCAAGTTTCAAAGAGCTAGCACAAACCGTGTTTGATTTAGAGTTCCAACTACATGTATCCATATAGGAGAAAACAGAGTGAAACCTAATAATGAAAATGGTTACTGCAAAGGAACGGTTTAACCAAGAAGAACGAAATTTGGTGAGTCAAGTGGGACTGGTGTACTGATCATTTCCTGCCAGTATCATCAAGATTGGGTGAAAAAACGTTTGCTGAGATTTCAGGAAACTCGTAGTTTTTGGGAAGCTTGGCAACCCCTTTCAATGAAAGTGATTCTCGTCAGTCTCTGCTTGGGGCTACTTCAATAGGACACAAACCATAGCGATAGAACTTGGAACTACATTATTGTGCCAAGTTTCAAAGAGCTAGCACAAACCGTGTTTGATTTAGAGTTCCAACTACATGTATCCATATAGGAGAAAACAGAGTGAAACCTAAACATGAAAACGGTTACTGCAAAAGAACGATTTAATCTAGAAGAACGAAATTTGGTGAGCCAAGTTGGATTGGTGTACTGATCATTACCTGAAAGTATCATCAAGATTGGGTGAAAAAACGTTTGCTGAGATTTCAGGAAACTCGTAGTTTTGTGGAAGCTTGGCAACCCCTTTCAATGAAAGTGATTCTCGTCAGTCTCTGCTTGGGGCTACTTCAATAGAACACAAACCATAGCGATAGAACTTGGAACTACATTATTGTGCCAAGTTTCAAAGAGCTAGCACAAACCGTGTTTGATTTAGAGTTCCAACTACATGTATCCATATAGGAGAAAACATAGTGAAACCTAAAAATGAAAACGGTTACTGCAAAGGAACGGTTTAACCAAGAAGAACGAAATTTGGTGAGTCAAGTGGGATTGGTGTACTGATAATTACCTGCCAGTATCATCAAGATTGGGTGAAAAAATGTTTGCTGAGATTTCAGGAAACTTGTAGTTTTTGAGAAGCTTGGCAACCCCTTTCAATGAAAGTGATTTTCGTCAGTCTCTGCTTGGGGCTACTTCAATAGAACACCAACCATAGCGATAGAACTTGGAACTACATTATTGTGCCAAGTTTCAAAGAGCTAGCACAAACCGTGTTTGATTTAGAGTTCCAACTACATGTATCCATATAGGAGAAAACAGAGTGAAACCTAAACATGAAAACGGTTACTGCAAAAGAACGATTTAATCTAGAAGAACGAAATATGGTGAGCCAAGTGGGATTGGTGGACTGATCATTACCTGAAAGTATCATCAAGATTGGGTGAAAAAACGTTTGCTGAGATTTCAGGAAACTCGTAGTTTTGTGGAAGCTTGGCAACCCCTTTCAATGAAAGTGATTCTCGTCAGTCTCTGCTTGGGGATACTTCAATAGGACAGAGTACAGGGATAGAACCTGGAACTACATTATTGTGCCAAGTTTCAAAGAGCTAGCACAAACCGTGTTTGATTTAGAGTTCCAACTACATGTATCCATATAGGAGAAAACAGAGTGAAAACTAAAAATGAAAACGGTTACTGCAAAGGAACGGTTTAACCTAGAAGAACGAAATTTGGTGAGCCAAGTGTGGTTGGTGTACTTATCATTACCTGCCAGTATCATCAAGATTGGGTGGAGAAACGTTTGCTGAGATTTCAGGAAACTCGTAGTTTTGTGGAAGCTTGGCAACCCCTTTCAATGAAAGTGATTTTTGTCAGTTTCTGCTTGGGGCTACTTCAATAGAACACAAACCATTGCGATAGAACTTGGAACTACATTATTGTGCCAAGTTTCAAAGAGCTAGCACAAACCGTGTTTGATTTAGAGTTCCAACTACATGTATCCATATAGGAGAAAACAGAGTGAAACCTAAACATGAAAACGGTTACTGCAAAAGAACGATTTAATGTAGAACAACGATATTTGGTGAGTCAAGTGGGATTGGTGTACTGAGCATTACATGCCAGTGTCATCAAGATTGGGTGAAAAAACGTTTGCTGAGATTTCAGGAAACTCGTAGTTTTGTGGAAGCTTGGCAACCCCTTTCAATGAAAGTGATTCTCGTCAGTCTCTGCTTGGGGCGACTTCAATAGGACACAAACCATAGTGATAGAACTTGGAACTACATTATTGTGCCAAGTTTCAAAGAGCTAGCACAAACAGTGTTTGATTTAGAGTTCCAACTACATGTATCCATATAGGAGAAAACAGAGTGAAACCTAAAAATGAAAACGGTTACTGCAAAGGAACGGTTTAACCAAGAAGAACGAAATTTGGTGAGTCAACTGGGATTGGTGTACTGATCATTACCTGCCAGTATCATCAAGATTGGGTGAAAAAATGTTTGCTGAGATTTCAGGAAACTCGTAGTTTTTGGGAAGCTTGGCAACCCCTTTCAATGAAAGTGATTTTCGTCAGTCTCTGCTTGGGGCTACTTCAATAGAACACAAACCATAGCGATAGAACTTGGAACTACATTATTGTGCCAAGTTTCAGGAGCTAGCACAAACTGTGTTTGATTTAGAGTTCCAACTACATGTATCCATATAGGAGAAAACAGAGTGAAACCTAAACATGAAAACGGTTACTGCAAAAGAACGATTTAATCTAGAAGAACGAAATTTGGTGAGCCAAGTGGGATTGGTGTACTGATCATTACCTGAAAGTATCATCAAGATTGGGTGAAAAAACGTTTGCTGAGATTTCAGGAAAATCGTAGTTTTGTGGAAGCTTGGCAACCCCTTTCAATGAAAGTGATTCTCGTCAGTCTCTGCTTCGGGCTACTTCAATAGGACACAAACCATAGTGATAGAACTTGGACTACATTATTGTGCCAAGTTTCAAAGAGCTAGCACAAACCGTGTTTGATTTAGAGTTCCAACTACATGTATCCATATAGGAGAAAACAGAGTGAAACCTAAACATGAAAACGGTTACTGCAAAGGAACGGTTTAACCTAGAAGAACGAAATTTGGTGAGCCAAGTGTGGTTGGTGTACTTATCATTACCTGCCAGTATCATCAAGATTTTGTGAAAAAATATTTGCTGAGATTTCAGGAAACTCGTAGTTTTGTGGAAGCTTGGCAACCCCTTTCAATGAAAGTGATTCTCGTCTGTCTCTGCTTGGGGCTACTTCAATAGAACACAAACCATAGCGATAGAACTTGGAACTACATTATTGTGCCAAGTTTCAAAGAGCTAGCACAAACCGTGTTTGATTTAGAGTTCCAACTACATGTATCCATATAGGAGAAAACAGAGTGAAACCTAAAAATGAAAATGGTTACTGCAAAGGAACGGTTTAACCAAGAAGAACGAAATTTGGTGAGTCAACTGGGATTGGTGTACTGATCATTACCTGCAGGTATCATCAAGATTGGGTTAAAAATGTTTGCTGAGATTTCAGGAAACTCGTAGATTTTGGGAAGTTTGGCAACCCCTTTCAATGAAAGTGATTCTCGTCAGTCTCTGCTTGGGGCTACTTCAATAGAACACAAACCATAGCGATAGAACTTGGAACTATATTATTGTGCCAAGTTTCAAAGAGCTAGCACAAACCGTGTTTGATTTAGAGTTCCAACTACATGTATCCATATAGGAGAAAACAGAGTGAAACCTAAACATGAAAACGGTTACTGCAAAAGAACGATTTAATCTAGAAGAACGAAATTTGGTGAGCCAAGTGGGATTGGTGTATTGATCATTACCTGAAAGTATCATCAAGATTTGGTGAAAAAACGTTTGCTGAGATTTCAGGAAACTCGTAGTTTTGTGGAAGCTTGGCAACCCCTTTCAATGAAAGTGATTCTCGTCAGTCTCTGCTTGGGCTACTTCAATAGGACACAAACCATAGTGATAGAACTTGGAACTACATTATTGTGCCAAGTTTCAAAGAGCTAGCACAAACCGTGTTTGATTTAGAGTTCCAACTACATGTATCCATATCGGAGAAAATAGAGTGACACCTAAACATGAAAACGGTTGCAGCAAAGGAACAGTTTAACCTAGAAGAACGAAATTTGTGAGCCAAGTTTGGTTGGTGTACTGATCATTACCTGCCAGTATCATCAAGATTGGGTGAAAAAATATTTGCTGAGATTTCAGGAAACTCGTCGTTTTTTGGAAGCTTGGCAACCCCTTTCAGTGGACATGATTCTCATAGTCTCTGCTTGGAGCTACTTCAATAGGACACAAGCAATAGAGATAGAACTTGGAACTACATTATTGTGCCAAGTTTCAAAGAGCTAGCACAAACCGTGTTTGATTTAGAGTTCCAACTACATGTATCCATATAGGAGAAAACATAGTGAAACCTAAAAATGAAAACGGTTACTGCAAAGGAACGATTTAATCTAGAAGAACGAAATATGGTGATCCAAGTGGGATTGGTGTACTGATCATTACCTGCCAGTATCATCAAGATTGGGTGAAAAAATGTTTGCTGAGATTTCAGGAAACTCGTAGTTTTTGGGAATTTGGCAACCCCTTTCAATGAAAGTGATTTTCGTCAGTCTCTTCTTGGGGCTACTTCAATAGAACACAAACCATAGCGATAGAACTTGGAACTACATTATTGTGCCAAGTTTCAAAGAGCTAGCACAAACCGTGTTTGATTTAGAGTTCCAACTACATGTATCCATATAGGAGAAAACAGAGTGAAACCTGAAAATGAAAAACGGTTACTGCAAAGGAACGGTTAAACCAAGAAGAACGAAATTTGATGAGTCAAGTGGGATTGGTGTACTGATCATTACCTGAAAGTATCATCAAGATTGGGTGAAAAAATGTTTGCTGAGATTTCAGGAAACTCGTAGTTTTTGAGAAGCTTGGCAACCCCTTTCAATGAAAGTGATTTTCGTCAGTCTCTGCTTGGGGCTACTTCAATAGAACACCAACCATAGCGATAGAACTTGGAACTACATTATTGTGCCAAGTTTCAAAGAGCTAGCACAAACCGTGTTTGATTTAGAGTTCCAACTACATGTATCCATATAGGAGAAAACAGAGTGAAACCTAAACATGAAAACGGTTCCTGCAATAGAACGATTTAATCTAGAAGAACGAAATTTGGTGAGCCAAGTGGGATTGGTGTACTGATCATTACCTGAAAGTATCATCAAGATTGGGTGAAAAAACGTTTGCTGAGATTTCAGGAAACTCGTAGTTTTGTGGAAGCTTGGCAACCCCTTTCAATGAAAGTGATTCTCGTCAGTCTCTGCTTGGGGCTACTTCAATAGGACACAAACCATAGTGATAGAACTTGGAACTACATTATTGTGCCAAGTTTCAAAGAGCTAGCACAAACCGTGTTTGATTTAGAGTTCCAACTACATGTATCCATATAGGAGAAAACAGAGTGAAACCTAAACATGAAAACGGTTACTGCAAAAGAACGATTTAATCTAGAAGAACGAAATTTGGTGAGCCAAGTGGGATTGGTGTACTGATCATTACCTGAAAGTATCATCAAGATTGGGTGAAAAAACGTTTGCTGAGATTTCAGGAAACTCGTAGTTTTTGGAAGCTTGGCAACCCCTTTCAATGAAAGTGATTCTCGTCAGTCTCTGCTTGGGGATACTTCAATAGGACAGAAAGTACAGGGATAGAACCTGGAACTACATTATTGTGCCAAGTTTCAAAGAGCTAGCACAAACCGTGTTTGATTTAGAGTTCCAACTACATGTATCCATATAGGAGAAAACAGTGTGAAACCTAAAAATGAAAACGGTTACTGCAAAGGAACGATTTAATCTAGAAGAACGAAATTTGGTGAGTCAAGTGGGATTGGTGTACTGATCATTACCTGCCAGTATCATCAAGATTGGGTGAAAAAATGTTTGCTGAGATTTCAGGAAACTCGTAGTTTTTGGGAAGCTTGGCAACCCCTTTCAATGAAAGTGATTTTCGTCAGTCTCTGCTTGGGGCTACTTCAATAGAACACAAACCATAGCGATAGAACTTGGAACTACATTATTGTGCCAAGTTTCAAAGAGCTAGCACAAACCGTGTTTGATTAGAGTTCCAACTACATGTATCCATATAGGAGAAAACAGAGTGAAACCTAAAAATGAAAACGGTTACTGCAAAGGAACGGTTTAACCAAGAAGAACGAAATTTGGTGAGTCAACTGGGATTGGTGTACTGATCATTACCTGCCAGTATCATCAAGATTGGGTGAAAAAATGTTTGCTGAGATTTCAGGAAACTCGTAGTTTTTGGGAAG
>NW_027553306.1:0-41521 GCF_045843805.1 Urocitellus parryii | reverse complement strand
ACGGCTATCACAAACCGTGTTTGATTTAGAGTTCCAAATACATGTATCCATAGAGGAGAAAACAGAGTGAAACCTAAACATGAAAACGGTTACTGCAAAGGAACGCTTTAACCTAGAAGAACGAAATTTGGTGAGCCAAGTGGGATTGGTGTACTGATCATTACCTGCAAGTATCATCAAATTGGGTGAAAAAATGTTTGCTGAGATTTCCGGAAACTCATACTTTTTTTGGAAGCTTGGCAACCCCTTTCAATGCAAGTGATTCTCGTCAGTCTCTGCTTGGGGCTACTTCAATAGGACACAAACTATAGCGATAGAACTTGGAAATATATTATTGTGATAAGTTTCAAAGAGCTAGCACAAACCGTGTTTGATTTAGAGTTCCAACTACATGTATCCATATAGGAGAAAACAGAGTGAATCCTAAACATGAAAACGGTTACTGCAAAGGAACGGTTTAACCTAGAAGAACGATATTTGGTGAGCCAAGTGGGATTGGTGTACTGATCATTACCTGCAAGTACCATCACGATTGGGTGAAAAAATGTTGGCTGAGATTTCAGGAAACTCGTAGTTTTTTGAAAGCTTGGAAACCGCTTTCAATGAAAGTGATTCTCGTCAGTCTCTGCTTGGGGCTACTTCCATAGGACACAAACCATAGTCATAGAACTTGGAACTACATTATTGTGCCAAGTTTCAAAGAGCTAGCACAAACCGTGTTTGATTTGGAGTTCCAACTACATGTATCCATGTAGGAGAAAACAGAGTGAAACCTAAACATGAAAACGGTTACTGCAAAGGAACGGTTTAACCTAGAAGAACGAAATTTGGTGAGGCAAGTGGGACTGGTGTACTGATCATTACCTGCAAGTATCATCAAGATTGGGTGAAAAAATGTTTGCTGATATTTCAGGAAACTCGTAGTTTTTTGGAGGCTTGGCAACCCCTTTCAATGAAAGTGATTCTCGTCAGTCTCTGCTTGGGGCTACTTCAACAGGACACAAAGCATAGCCATAGAACTTGGAACTACATTATTGTGCCAAGTTTCAAAGAGCTAGCACAAACCGTGTTTGATTTAGAGTTCCAACTACATGTATCCTTATAGGAGAAAACAGAGTGAAACCTAAACATGAAAACGGTTACTGCAAAGCAACGGTTTAACCTTGAAGAACGAAATTTGGTGAGCCTAGTGGGATTGGTGTACTGATCATTAAATGAAAGTATCATCAAGATTGGGTGAAAAAAATGTTTGCTGAGATTTCAGGAAACTCATACTTTTTTGGAAGCTTGGCAACCCCTTTCAATGAAAGTGATTCTCGTCAGTCTCTGCTTGGGGCTACTTCCATAGGACACAAACCATAGCCACAAAACTAGGAACTACATTATTGTGCCAAGTTTCAAAGAGCTAGCACCAACCGTGTTTGATTTAGAGCTCCAACTACATTTATCAATATAGGAGAAAACATAGTGAAACCTAAACATGAAAACGGTTACTGCAAAGGATCGGTTTAACCTAGATGAACGAAATTTGGTGAGCCAAGTGGGATTGGTGTACTGATCATTACCTGCAAGTATCATCAAGATTGGGTGAAAAAATGTTGGCTGAGATTTCAGGAAACTCGTAGTTTTTTGAAAGCTTGGAAACCGCTTTCAATGAAAGTGATTCTCGTCAGTCTCTGCTTGGGGCTACTTCCATAGGACACAAACCATAGTCATAGAACTTGGAACTACATTATTGTGCCAAGTTTCAAAGAGCTAGCACAAACCGTGTTTGATTTAGAGTTCCAACTACATGTATCCATGTAGGAGAAAACAGAGTGAAACGTAAACATGAAAACGGTTACTGCAAAAGAACGGTTTTAACCTAGAAGAACGAAATTTGGTGAGCCAAGTGGGATTGGTGTACTGATCATTACCTGCAAGTACCATCACGATTGGGTGAAAAAATGTTTGCTGATATTTCAGGAAACTCATACTTTTTTGGATGCTTGTTAACCCCTTTCAATGAAAGTGATTCTCGTCAGTCTGTGCTTGGGGCTACTACCATAGGACACAAACCATAACGATAGAATTGGAACTACATTATTGTGCCAAGTTTCAAAGAGCTAGCACAAAACGTTTTTGATTTAGAGTTCCAACTACATGTATCCATATAGGAGAAAACAGAGTGAAACTTAAACATGAAAACGGTTACTGCAAAGGAACGGTTTAACCTAGAAGAACGAAATTTGGTTAGCCAAGTGGGACTGGTGTACTGATCATTAAATGGAAGTATCATCAAGATTGGGTGAAAAAATGTTTGCTGAGATTTCCGGCAACTCATACTTTTTTTGGAAGCTTGGCAACCCCTTTCAATGAAAGTGATTCTCGTCAGTCTCTGCTTGGGGCTACTTCAATAGGACACAAACTATAGCGATAGAACTTGGAAATATATTATTGTGATAAGTTTCAAAGAGCTAGCACAAACCGTGTTTGATTTAGAGTTCCAACTACATGTATCCATATAGGAGAAAACAGAGTGAAACCTAAACATGAAAACGGTTACTGCAAAGGAACGGTTTAACCTAGAAGAACGAAATTTGGTGAGGCAAGTGGGACTGGTGTACTGATCATTACCTGCAAGTATCATCAAGATTGGGTGAAAAAATGTTAGCTGAGATTTCAGGATACTCGTAGTTTTTTGGAAGCTTGGCAACCGCTTTCAATGAAAGTGATTCTCGTCAGTCTCTGCTTGGGGCTACTTCAACAGGACACAAAGCATAGCCATAGAACTTGGAACTACATTATTGTGCCAAGTTTCAAAGAGCTAGCACAAACCGTGTTTGATTTAGAGTTCCAACTACATGTATCCATATAGGAGATAACAGAGTGAAACCTAAACATGAAAACGGTTACTGCAAAGGAACGGTTTAACCTAGAAGAACGAAATTTGGTGAGGCAAGTGGGACTGGTGTACTGATCATTAAATGAAAGTATCATCAAGATTGGGTGAAAAAATGTTTGCTGAGATTTCCGGAAACTCGTAGTTTTTTGGAAGCCTGACAACCCCTTTCAATGAAAGTGATTCTCGTCAGTCTCTGTTTGGGGCTACTTCAATAGGACACAAACCATAGTGATAGATCTTGGAACTACGTTATTGTGCCAAGTTTCAAAGAGCTAGCACAAACCGTGTTTGATTTAGAGTTCCAACTACATGTATCCATATAGGAGAAAACAGAGTGAAACCTAAACATGAAAACGGTTACTGCAAAGGAACGGTTTAACCTAGATGAACGAAATTTGGTGAGTCAAGTGGGATTGGTGCACTGATCATTAAATGGAAGTATCATCAAGATTGGGTGAAAAAATGTTTGCTGAGATTTCCGGAAAATCGTAGTTGTTTGGAAGCTTGGCAACCCCTTTCAATGAAAGTGATTCTCGTCAGTCTCTGCTTGGGGCTACTTCCATAGGACACAAACCATAGAAACAGAACTTGGAACTACATTATTGTGCCAAGTTTCAAAGAGCTAGCACAAACCGTGTTTGATTTAGAGTTCCAACTACATGTATCCATATAGGAGAAAACAGAGTGAAACCTAAACATGGAAACGGTTACTGCAAAGGAACGGTTTAACCTAGAAGAACGAAATTTGGTGAGCCAAGTGGGATTGGTGTATTCATCATTACCTGCAAGTATCATAAAGATTGGGTGAAAAAATGATTGCTGAGATTTCAGGAAACTCGTAGTTTTTTGGAAGCTTGTCAACCCCTTTCAATGAAAGTGATTCTCGTCAGTCTCTGCTTGGGGCTACTTCAATAGGACAAAAACCATAGTGATAGAACTTGGAACTACATTATTGTGCCATGTTTCAAAGAGCTAGCACAAACCGTGTTTGATTTAGAGTTCCAACTACATGTATCCATATAGGGGAAAACAGACTGAATCCTAAACATGAAAACGGTTACTGCAAAGGAACGGTTTAACCTAGAAGAACGAAATTTGGTGAGCCAAGTGGGATTGGTGTACTGATCATTACCTGCAAGTACCATCACGATTGGGTGAAAAAATGTTTGCTGAGATTTCAGGAAACTCATACTTTTTTGGATGCTTGTTAACCCCTTTCAATGAAAGTGATTCTCGTCAGTCTGTGCTTGGGGCTACTACCATAGGACACAAACCATAACGATAGAACTTGGAACTACATTATTGTGCCAAGTTTCAAAGAGCTAGCACAAAACGTTTTTGATTTAGAGTTCCAACTACATGTATCCATATAGGAGAAAACAGAGTGAAACTTAAACATGAAAACGGTTACTGCAAAGGAACGGTTTAACCTAGAAGAACGAAATTTGGTGAGCCAAGTGGGACTGGTGTACTGATCATTAAATGGAAGTATCATCAAGATTGGGTGAAAAAATGTTTGCTGAGATTTCAGGAAACTCGTAGTTTTTTGGAGGCTTGGCAACCCCTTTCAATGAAAGTGATTCTTGTCAGTCTCTGCTTGGGGCTACTTCCATAGGACACAAACCATAGCCATAGAACTTGGAATTACATTATTCTGCCAAATTTCAAAGAGCTAGCACAAACCGTGTTTGATTTAGAGTTCCAAATACATATATCCATATAGGAGAAAACAGAGTGAAACCTAAACATGAAAACGGTTACTTCAAAGGAACGGTTTAACCTAGAAGAACGATATTTGGTGAGCCAGTGGGATTGGTGTACTCATCATTACCTGCAAGTATCATAAAGATTGGGTGAAAAAATGATTGCTGAGATTTGCGGAAATGCGTAGTTTTTTGGAACCTTGGCAACCCCTTTCAATGAAAGTGATTCTCGTCAGTCTCTGCTTAGGGCTACTTCAATAGGACACAATCCATAGTGATAGAACTTGGAACTACATTATTGTGCCAAGTTTCAAAGAGCTAGCACAAACCGTGTTTGATTTAGAGTTCCAACTACATGTATCCATATAGGAGAAAAGAGAGTGAATCCTAAACATGAAAACGGTTACTGCAAAGGAACGGTTTAACCTAGAAGAACGATATTTGGTGAGCCAAGTGGGATTGGTGTACTCATCATTACCTGCAAGTATCATCAAGATTGGGTGAAAAAATGTTGGCTGAGATTTCAGGAAACACGTAGTTTTTTGGAGGCTTGGCAACCCCTTTCAATGAAAGTGATTCTCGTCAGTCTCTGCTTGGGGCTACTTCAACAGGAC
The DNA here is from genome assembly GCF_045843805.1 of Urocitellus parryii. Taxonomy (NCBI): domain Eukaryota; kingdom Metazoa; phylum Chordata; class Mammalia; order Rodentia; family Sciuridae; genus Urocitellus; species Urocitellus parryii. The sequence continues at coordinate 36,320 of NW_027553306.1, read as the reverse complement.
ACAAAGCATAGCCATAGAACTTTGAACTACATTATTGTGCCAAGTTTCAAAGAGCTAGCACAAACCGTGTTTGATTTAGAGTTCCAACTACATGTATCCTTATAGGAGAAAACAGAGTGAAACCTAAACATGAAAACGGTTACTGCAAAGCAACGGTTTAACCTTGAAGAACGAAATTTGGTGAGCCTAGTGGGATTGGTGTACTGATCATTAAATGAAAGTATCATCAAGATTGGGTGAAAAAAATGTTTGCTGAGATTTCAGGAAACTCATACTTTTTTGGAAGCTTGGCAACCCCTTTCAATGAAAGTGATTCTCGTCAGTATCTGCTTGGGGCTACTTCCTTAGGACACAAACCATAACGAAAGAACTTGGAACTACATTATTGTGCCAAGTTTCAAAGAGCTAGCCAACCGTGTTTGATTTAGAGTTCCAACTACATGTATCAATATAGGAGAAAACATAGTGAAACCTAAACATGAAAACGGTTACTGCAAAGGAACGGTTTAACCTAGATGAACGAAATTTGGTGAGCCAAGTGGGCTTCGTGTCCTGATCATTACCTGCAAGTATCATCAAGATTGGGTGAAAAAATGTTTGCTGAGATGTCCGGAAAATCGTAGTTGTTTGGAAGCTTGGCAACCCCTTTCAATTAAAGTGATTCTCGTCCGTCTCTGCTTGGGGCTACTTCCATAGGACACAAACCATAGAAACAGAACTTGGAACTACATTATTGTGCCAAGTTTCAAAGAGCTAGCACAAACCGCGTTTGATTTAGAGTTCCAACTACATGTATCTATATAAGAGAAAACAGAGTGAAACCTAAACATGGAAACGGTTACTGCAAAAGAACGGTTTAACCTAGAAGAACGAAATTTGGTGAGCCAAGTGGGATTGGTGTATTCATCATTACCTGCAAGTATCATAAAGATTGGGTGAAAAAATGATTGCTGAGATTTCAGGAAACTCGTAGTTTTTTGGAAGCTTGGCAACTCCTTTCAATGAAAGTGATTCTCGTCAGTCTCTGCTTGGGGCTACTTCAATAGGACAAAAACCATAGTGATAGAACTTGGAACTACATTATTGTGCCAAGTTTCAAAGAGCTAGCACAAACCGTGTTTGATTTAGAGTTCCAACTACATGTATCCATATAGGAGAAAACAGAGTGAATCCTAAACATGAAAACGGTTACTGCAAAGGAACGGTTTAACCTAGAAGAACGAAATTTGGTGAGGCAAGTGGGATTGGTGTACTGATCATTACCTGCAAGTACCATCATGATTGGGTGAAAAAATGTTTGCTGAGATTTCAGGAAACTCATACTTTTTTGCATGCTTGTTAACTCCTTTCAATGAAAGTGATTCTCGTCAGTCTGTGCTTGGGGCTACTACCATAGGACACAAACCATGACGATAGAACTTGGAACTACATTATTGTGCCAAGTTTCAAAGAGCTAGCACAAACCGTTTTTGGTTTAGAGTTCCAACTACATGTATCCATATACGAGAAAACAGAGTGAAACTTAAACATGAAAACGGTTTCTGCAAAGGAATGGTTTAACCTAGAAGAACGAAATTTGGTTAGCCAAGTGGGACTGGTGTACAGATCATTAAATGGAAGTATCATCAAGATTGGGTGAAAAAATGTTTGCTGAGATATCATGAAACTCGTTCTTTTTTGGAAGCTTGGCAACCCCTTTCAATGCAAGGGATTCTTGTCAGTCTCTGCTTGGGGCTACTTCCATAGGACACAAACCATAGCAAAAAACTTGGAATTACATTATTCTGCCAAGTTTCAAAGAGCTAGCACAAACCGTGTTTGATTTAGAGTTCCAAATACATGTATCCATATAGGAGAAAACAGAGTGAAACCTAAACAGAAAACGGTTACTTCAAAGGAACGGTTTAACCTAGAAGAACGAAATTTGGTGAGCCAGTGGGATTGGTGTACTCATCATTACCTGCAAGTATCATCACGATTGGGTGAAAAAATGATTGCTGAGATTTCCGGAAACTCGTAGTTTTTTGGAAGCTTGGCAACCCCTTTCAATGAAAGTGATTCTCGTCAGTCTCTGCTTAGGGCTACTTCAATAGGACACAACCATAGCGATAGATCTTGGAACTACATTATTGTGCCAAGTTTCAAAGAGCTAGCACAAACCGTGTTTGATTTAGAGTTCCAACTACATGTATCCACATAGGAGAAAACAGAGTGAAATCTAAACATGAAAACAGTTACTGCAAAGGAACGGATTAACCTAGAAGAACGAAATTTGGTGAGCCAAGTGGGACTGGTGTACTGATTATTACCTGCAAGTATCATCAAGATTGGGTGAAAAAATGTTTGTTGAGATTTCAGGAAACTCGTAGTTTTATGGAAGCTTGGCAACCCCTTTCAAAGAAAGTGATTCTCGTCAGTCTCTGATTGGGGCTACTTCCATAGGACACAAACCATAGCCATAGAACTTGGAACTACATTATTGTGCCAAGTTTCAAAGAGCTAGCACAAACCGTGTTTGATTTAGAGTTCCAAATACATGTATCCATATAGGAGAAAACAGAGTGAAACCTAAACATGGAAACGGTTACTGCAAAGGAACGGTTTAACCTAGAAGTGCGAAATTTGGTGAGCCAAGTGGGATTGGTGTACTCATCATTACCTGCAAGTATCATAAAGATTGGGTGAAAAAATGATTGCTGAGATTTCCGGAAACTCGTAGTTTTTTGGAAGCTTGGCAACCCCTTTCAATGAAAGTGATTCTTGTCAGTCTCTGCTTGGGGTACTTCCATAGGACAGAATCCATAGCGATAGAACTTGGAACTACATTTTGTGCCAAGTTTCAAAGAGCTAGCAAAAACCGTGTTTGAATTAAAGTTCCAAGTACATGTATCCATATAGGAGACAACAGTGTGAAACCTAAACATGAAAACGGTTACTGCAAAGGAACGGTTTAACCTAGAAGAACGAAATTTGGTGAGCAAAGTGGGATTGGTGTACTGATCATTAAATGGATGTATCATCAAATTGGGTGAAAAAATCATTGCTGAGAGTTCAGGAAACTCGTACTTTTTTGGAAGCTTGTCAAGCCCTTTCAATGAAAGTGATTCTCGTCAGTTTCTGCTTGGCTCTACTTCCAAAGGACACAAACCATAGCGATAGAACTTGGAACTACATTATTGTGCCAAGTTTCAAAGAGCTAGCACAAACCGTGTTTGATTTAGAGTTCCAACTACATGTATCCACATAGGAGAAAACAGAGTGAAACCTAAACATGAAAACGGTTACTGCAATGGAACGGTTTAACCTAGAAGAACGAAATTTGGTGAGCCAAGTGGGACTGGTGTGCTGATCATTACCTGCAAGTATCATCAAGATTGGGTGAAAAATGTTTGCTGAGATTTCAGGAAACTCGTACTTTTTTTTGGAAGCTTGGAAACCCCTTTCAATGAAAGAGATTCTCGTCAGTCTCTGCTTGGGGCTACTTCCATAGGACACAAACCATAGCCATACATCTTGGAACTACATTATTGTGCCAAGTTTCAGAGAGCTAGCACAAAACCGTGTTTGATTTAGAGTTCCAACTACATGTATCCATATAGGAGAAAACAGAGTGAAACCTAAACATGAAAACGGTTACTGCAAAGGAACTGTTTAACCTAGAAGAACGAAATTTGGTGAGCAAAATGGGACTGGTGTACTGATCATTAAATGGAAGTATCATCAAGATTGGGTGAAAAAATGTTTGCTGAGATTTCAGGAAACTCGTAGTTTTTTGGAGGCTTGGCAACCCCTTTCAATGAAAGTGACTCTCGTCAGTCTCTGCTTGGGGCTACTTCTATAGGACACAAACCATAGCGATAGATCTTGGAACTACATTATTGTTCCAAGTTTCAAAGAGCTAGCACAAAACCGTGTTTGATTTAGAGTTCCAACTACATGTATCCATATAGGAGAAAACAGAGTGAAACCTAAACATGAAAACGGTTACTGCAAAGGAACGGTTTAACCTAAAGAACGAAATTTGGTGAGCCAAGTGGGACTGGTGTACTGATGATTACCTGCAAGTATCATCACGATTGGGTGAAAAAATGTTTGCTGAGATTTCAGGAAACTCGTAGTTTTTTGGAAGCTTGGCAACCCCTTTCAATGAAAGTGATTCTCGTCAGTCTCGGCTTGGGGCTACTTCAATAGGACACAAACCGTAGCGATAGATCTTGGAACTACATTATTGTGCCAAGTTTCAAAGTGCTAGCACAAACCGTGTTTGATTTAGAGTTCCAACTACATGTATCCATATAGGAGAAAACAGAGTGAAACCTAAACATGAAAACGGATACTGCAAAGGAACGGTTTAACCTAGAAGAACGAAATTTGGTGAGCCAAGTGGGACTGGTGTACTGATGATTACCTGCAAGTATCATCACGATTGGGTGAAAAAATGTTTGCTGAGATTTCAGGAAACTCGTAGTTTTTTGGAAGCTTGGCAACCCCTTTCAATGAAAGTGATTCTCGTCAGTCTCGGCTTGGGGCTACTTCCATAGGACACAAAGCATAGCCATAGAACTTGGAACTACATTATTGTGCAAAGTTTCAAAGAGCTAGCACAAACCGTGTTTGATTTAGAGTTCCAACTACATGTATCCATATAGGAGAAAACAGGAGTGAAACCTAAACATGAAAACGGTTACTGCAAAGCAACGGTTTAACCTTGAAGAACGAAATTTGGTGAACCTAGTGGGATTGGTGTACTGATCATTAAATGAAAGTATCATCAAGATTGGGTGAAAAAATGTTTGCTGAGATTTCAGGAAACTCATACTTTTTTTGGAAGCTTGGCAACCCCTTTCAATGAAAGTGATTCTCGTCAGGCTCTGCTTGGGGCTACTTCCATAGGACACAAACCATAGAAAACAGAACTTGGAACTACATTATTGTGCCAAGTTTCAAAGAGCTAGCACAAACCGTGTTTGATTAAGAGTTCCAACTATATGTATCCATATAGGAGAAAACAGAGTGAAACCTAAACATGGAAACGGTTACTGCAAAGGAACTGTTTAACCTAGAAGAACGAAATTTGGTGAGCCAATTGGGGATTGGTGTATTCATCATTAGCTGCAAGTATCATAAAGATTGGGTGAAAAAATATTTGCTGAGATTTCAGGAAACTCATAGTTTTTTGGAAGCTTGGCAACCCCTTTCAATGAAAGTGATTCTCGTCAGTCTCTGCTTGGGGGTACTTCAATAGAACACAAACCATCGCAATAGAACTTGGAACTACATTATTGTGCCAAGTTTCAAAGAGCTAGCACAAACCGTGTTTGATTTAGAGTTCCAACTACATGTATCCATATAGGAGAAAACAGAGTGAAACCTAAACATGAAAAAGGTTACTGCAAAGGAATGGTTTAACCTAGAAGAACAAAATTTGTTGAGCCAAGTGGGATTGGTGTACTGATCATTACCTGCAAGTATCATAATGATTGGGTGAAAAAATGTTTGCTGAGATTTCAGAAAACTCGTAGTTGTTTGGAAGCTTGGCAACCTCTTTCAATGAAAGTGATTCTCATCAGTCTCTGCTTGGGGTACTTCAATAGGACACAAACTATAGGGATAGAACTTGGAAATATATTATTGTGATAAGTTTCAAAGAGCTAGCACAAACCGTGTTTGATTTAGAGTTCCAACTACATGTATCCATATAGGAGAAAACAGAGTGAAACCTAAACAGAAAACGGTTACTTCAAAGGAACGGTTTAACCTAGAAGAACGAAATTTGGTGAGCCAGTGGGATTGGTGTACTCATCATTACCTGCAAGTATCATCACGATTGGGTGAAAAAATGATTGCTGAGATTTCCGGAAACTCGTAGTTTTTTGGAAGCTTGGCAACCCCTTTCAATGAAAGTGATTCTCGTCAGTCTCTGCTTAGGGCTACTTCAATAGGACACAACCATAGCGATAGATCTTGGAACTACATTATTGTGCCAAGTTCAAAGAGCTAGCACAAACCGTGTTTGATTTAGAGTTCCAACTACATGTATCCACATAGGAGAAAACAGAGTGAAATCTAAACATGAAAACAGTTACTGCAAAGGAACGGATTAACCTAGAAGAACGAAATTTGGTGAGCCAAGTGGGACTGGTGTACTGATTATTACCTGCAAGTATCATCAAGATTGGGTGAAAAAATGTTTGTTGAGATTTCAGGAAACTCGTAGTTTTATGGAAGCTTGGCAACCCCTTTCAAAGAAAGTGATTCTCGTCAGTCTCTGATTGGGGCTACTTCCATAGGACACAAACCATAGCCATAGAACTTGGAACTACATTATTGTGCCAAGTTTCAAAGAGCTAGCACAAACCGTGTTTGATTTAGAGTTCCAAATACATGTATCCATATAGGAGAAAACAGAGTGAAACCTAAACATGGAAACGGTTACTGCAAAGGAACGGTTTAACCTAGAAGTGCGAAATTTGGTGAGCCAAGTGGGATTGGTGTACTCATCATTACCTGCAAGTATCATAAAGATTGGGTGAAAAAATGATTGCTGAGATTTCCGGAAACTCGTAGTTTTTTGGAAGCTTGGCAACCCCTTTCAATGAAAGTGATTCTTGTCAGTCTCTGCTTGGGGTACTTCCATAGGACAGAATCCATAGCGATAGAACTTGGAACTACATTTTGTGCCAAGTTCAAAGAGCTAGCAAAAACCGTGTTTGAATTAAAGTTCCAAGTACATGTATCCATATAGGAGACAACAGTGTGAAACCTAAACATGAAAACGGTTACTGCAAAGGAACGGTTTAACCTAGAAGAACGAAATTTGGTGAGCAAAGTGGGATTGGTGTACTGATCATTAAATGGATGTATCATCAAATTGGGTGAAAAAATCATTGCTGAGAGTTCAGGAAACTCGTACTTTTTTGGAAGCTTGTCAAGCCCTTTCAATGAAAGTGATTCTCGTCAGTTTCTGCTTGGCTCTACTTCCAAAGGACACAAACCATAGCGATAGAACTTGGAACTACATTATTGTGCCAAGTTTCAAAGAGCTAGCACAAACCGTGTTTGATTTAGAGTTCCAACTACATGTATCCACATAGGAGAAACAGAGTGAAACCTAAACATGAAAACGGTTACTGCAATGGAACGGTTTAACCTAGAAGAACGAAATTTGGTGAGCCAAGTAGGACTGGTGTGCTGATCATTACCTGCAAGTATCATCAAGATTGGGTGAAAAAATGTTTGCTGAGATTTCAGGAAACTCGTACTTTTTTTGGAAGCTTGGAAACCCCTTTCAATGAAAGAGATTCTCGTCAGTCTCTGCTTGGGGCTACTTCCATAGGACACAAACCATAGCCATACATCTTGGAACTACATTATTGTGCCAAGTTTCAGAGAGCTAGCACAAAACCGTGTTTGATTTAGAGTTCCAACTACATGTATCCATATAGGAGAAAACAGAGTGAAACCTAAACATGAAACGGTTACTGCAAAGGAACTGTTTAACCTAGAAGAACGAAATTTGGTGAGCAAAATGGGACTGGTGTACTGATCATTAAATGGAAGTATCATCAAGATTGGGTGAAAAAATGTTTGCTGAGATTTCAGGAAACTCGTAGTTTTTTGGAGGCTTGGCAACCCCTTTCAATGAAAGTGACTCTCGTCAGTCTCTGCTTGGGGCTACTTCTATAGGACACAAACCATAGCGATAGATCTTGGAACTACATTATTGTTCCAAGTTTCAAAGAGCTAGCACAAACCGTGTTTGATTTAGAGTTCCAACTACATGTATCCATATAGGAGAAAACAGAGTGAAACCTAAACATGAAAACGGTTACTGCAAAGGAACGGTTTAACCTAGAAGAACGAAATTTGGTGAGCCAAGTGGGACTGGTGTACTGATGATTACCTGCAAGTATCATCACGATTGGGTGAAAAAATGTTTTGCTGAGATTTCAGGAAACTCGTAGTTTTTTGGAAGCTTGGCAACCCCTTTCAATGAAAGTGATTCTCGTCAGTCTCTGCTTGGGGCTACTTCCATAGGACACAAACCATAGCGATAGATCTTGGAACTACATTATTGTGCCAAGTTTCAAAGTGCTAGCACAAACCGTGTTTGATTTAGAGTTCCAACTACATGTATCCATATAGGAGAAAACAGAGTGAAACCTAAACATGAAAACGGATACTGCAAAGGAACGGTTTAACCTAGAAGAACGAAATTTGGTGAGCCAAGTGGGACTGGTGTACTGATGATTACCTGCAAGTATCATCAAGATTGGGTGAAAAAATGTTTGCTGAGATTTCAGGAAACTCGTAGTTTTTTGGAAGCTTGGCAACCCCTTTCAATGAAAGTGATTCTCGTCAGTCTCGGCTTGGGGCTACTTCCATAGGACACAAAGCATAGCCATAGAACTTGGAACTACATTATTGTGCAAAGTTTCAAAGAGCTAGCACAAACCGTGTTTGATTTAGAGTTCCAACTACATGTATCCATATAGGAGAAAACAGAGTGAAACCTAAACATGAAAACGGTTACTGCAAAGCAACGGTTTAACCTTGAAGAACGAAATTTGGTGAACCTAGTGGGATTGGTGTACTGATCATTAAATGAAAGTATCATCAAGATTGGGTGAAAAAATGTTTGCTGAGATTTCAGGAAACTCATACTTTTTTTGGAAGCTTGGCAACCCCTTTCAATGAAAGTGATTCTCGTCAGGCTCTGCTTGGGGCTACTTCCATAGGACACAAACCATAGAAACAGAACTTGGAACTACATTATTGTGCCAAGTTTCAAAGAGCTAGCACAAACCGTGTTTGATTAAGAGTTCCAACTATATGTATCCATATAGGAGAAAACAGAGTGAAACCTAAACATGGAAACGGTTACTGCAAAGGAACTGTTTAACCTAGAAGAACGAAATTTGGTGAGCCAATTGGGATTGGTGTATTCATCATTAGCTGCAAGTATCATAAAGATTGGGTGAAAAAATATTTGCTGAGATTTCAGGAAACTCATAGTTTTTTGGAAGCTTGGCAACCCCTTTCAATGAAAGTGATTCTCGTCAGTCTCTGCTTGGGGGTACTTCAATAGAACACAAACCATCGCAATAGAACTTGGAACTACATTATTGTGCCAAGTTTCAAAGAGCTAGCACAAACCGTGTTTGATTTAGAGTTCCAACTACATGTATCCATATAGGAGAAAACAGAGTGAAACCTAAACATGAAAAAGGTTACTGCAAAGGAATGGTTTAACCTAGAAGAACAAAATTTGTTGAGCCAAGTGGGATTGGTGTACTGATCATTACCTGCAAGTATCATAATGATTGGGTGAAAAAATGTTTGCTGAGATTTCAGAAAACTCGTAGTTGTTTGGAAGCTTGGCAACCTCTTTCAATGAAAGTGATTCTCATCAGTCTCTGCTTGGGGTACTTCAATAGGACACAAACTATAGGATAGAACTTGGAAATATATTATTGTGATACGTTTCAAAGAGCTAGCACAAACCGTGTTTGATTTAGAGTTCCAACTACATGTATCCATATAGGAGAAAACAGAGTGAATCCTAAACATGAAAACGGTTACTGCAAAGGAACGGTTTAACCTAGAAGAACGATATTTGGTGAGCCTAATGGGTATGGTGTACTGATCATTACCTGCAAGTACCATCACGATTGGGTGAAAAAATGTTTGCTGAGATTTCAGGAAACTCGTAGTTTTTTGGAAGCTTGGCAACCGATTTCAATGAAAGTGATTCTCGTCAGTCTCTGCATGGGGCTACTTCCATAGGACACAAACCATAGTGATAGAACTTGGAACTACATTATTGTGCCAAGTTTGAAAGAGCTAGCACAAACCGTGTTTGATTTAGAGTTCCAACTACATGTATCCATATAGGAGAAAACAGAGTGAAACCTAAACATGAAAACGGTTACTGCAAGGGAACGGTTTAACCTAGAAGAACGAAATTTGGTGAGGCAAGTGGGACTGGTGTACTGATCATTACCTGCAAGTATCATCAAGATTGGGTGAAAAAATGTTTGCTGAGATTTCCGGAAACTCGTAGTTTTTTGGAAGCCTGGCAACCCCTTTCAATGAAAGTGATTCTCGTCAGTCTCTGTTTGGTGCTACTTCAATAGGACACAAACCATAGTGATAGATCTTGGAACTACATTATTGTGCCACGTTTCAAAGAGCTAGCACAAACCGTGTTTGATTTAGAGTTCCAACTACATGTATCCATATAGGAGAAAACAGAGTGAAACCTAAACATGAAAACGGTTACTGCAAAGGAACTGTTTAACCTAGAAGAACGATATTTGGTGAGCCAAGTGGGATTGGAGCACTGATGTTTACCTGCAAGTACCATCAAGATTGGGTGAACAATGTTTGCTGAGATTTCAGGAAACTCGTACTTTTTTGGTAGCTTGGCAACCCCTTTCAATGAAATTGATTCTCGTCAGTCTCTGCTTGGGGCTACTTCCATAGGACACAAACCATAGCCATAGAACTTGGAACTACATTACTGTGCCAAGTTTCAAAGAGCTAGCACAAACCGTGTTTGATTTAGAGTTCCAACTACATGTATCCATATAGGAGAAAACAGAGTGAAACCTAAACATGGAAACGGTTACTGCAAAGGAACGGTTTAACCTAGAAGAACGAAATTTGTTGAGCCATGTGTGACTGGTGTACTGATCATTACCGGCAAGTATCATCAAGATTGGGTGAAAAAATATTTGCTGAGATTTCAGGAAACTCGTAGTTTTTTGGAAGCTTGGCAACCCCTTTCAATGAAAGTGTTTCTCATCAGTCTCTGCTTGGTGCTACTTCATTAGACACAAACCATTGCCATGAAACTTGAAACTACATTATTGTGCCAAGTTTCAAAGAGCTAGCACAAACCGTGTTTGAATTAGAGTTCCAACTACATGTATCCATATAGGAGAAAACAGAGTGAAACCTAATCTGAAAACGGTTACTGCAAAGGAACGGTTTAATGTAGAAGAACGAAATTTGGTGAGCCAAGTGGGATTGGTGTACTGATCATTAAATGGATGTATCATCAAGATTGGGTGAAAAAATGTTTGCTGAGATTTCAGGAAACTCGTAGTTTTTTGGTAGCTTGGCAACCCCTTTCAATGAAAGTGATTCTCGTCAGACTCTGCTTGGGGCTACTTCCATAGGACACAAACCATAGCCATAGAAATTGGAACTACATTACTGTGCCAAGTTTCAAAGAGCTAGCAAAAACCGTGTTTGATTTAGAGTTCCAACTACATGTATCCATATAGGAGAAAACAGAGTGAAACCTAAACATGAAAACGGTTCCTGCAAAGGAACGGTTTAACCTAGAAGAACGTAATTTGGTGAGCCAAGTGGGATTGGTGTACTGATCATTAAATGGAAGTATCATAAAGATTAGGAGAAAAAATGATTGCTGAGATTTCAGGAAACTCATAGTTTTTTGAAAGCTTGGCAACCCCTTTCAATGAAAGTGATTCTCGTCAGTCTCTGCTTGGGGCTACTTCCATAGGACACAAACCATAGCCATAGAACTTGGAACTACATCATTGTGCCACGTTTCAAACAGCTAGCACAAACTGTGTTTGATTTAGAGTTCCAAATACATGTTTCCATATAGGAGAAAACAGAGTGAAACCTAAACATGAAAACGGTTACTGCAAAGGAACGGTTTAACCTAGAAGAATGAAATTTGGTGAGCCAAGTGGGACTGGTGTACTGATCATTACTTGCATGTATCATCAAGATTGGGTGAAAAAATGTTTGCTGAGAATTCTGGAAACTCGTATTTTTTTGGAAGCTTTGCAACCCTTTCAGTGAAAGTCATTCTCGTCAGTCTCTGCTTGGGGCTACTTCCATAGGACACAAACCATAGCCATAGATCTTGGAAATACATTATTGTGCCAAGTTTCAAAGAGCTAGCACAAACCGTGTTTGATTTAGAGTTCCAAATACATGTATCCATATAGGAGAAAACAGAGTGAAACCTAAACATGGAAACGGTTACTGCAAAGGAACGGTTTAACCTAGAAGAGCGAAATTTGGTGAGCCAAGTGGGATTGGTGTACTCATCATTACCTGCAAGTATCATAAAGATTGGGTGAAAAAATGATTGCTGAGATTTCAGGAAACTCGTAGTTTTTTGGAAGCTTGGCAACCCCTTTCAATGAAAGTGATACTCGTCAGTCTCTGCTTGGGGGTACTTCCATAGGACACAAACCATAGCCATAGAACTTGGAACTACATTATTGTGCCAAGTTTCAAAGAGCTAGCAGAAACTGTGTTTGATTTAGAGTTCCAAGTACATGTATCCATATAGGAGAAAACAGAGTGAAACCTAAACATGAAAACGGTTACTGCAAAGGAAAAGTTTAACCTAGTAGAACGAAATTTGGTGAGCCAAGTGGGATGGTGTTCTGATCATTACCTGCAAGTATCATCACGATTGGGTGCAAAAATGTTTGCTGAGATGTCCGGAAAATCGTAGTTGTTTGGAAGCTTGGCAACCCCTTTCAATTAAAGTGATTCTCGTCCGTCTCTGCTTGGGGCTACTTCCATAGGACACAAACCATAGAAACAGAACTTGGAACTACATTATTGTGCCAAGTTTCAAAGAGCTAGCACAAACCGCGTTTGATTTACAGTTCCAACTACATGTATCTATATAGGAGAAAACAGAGTGAAACCTAAACATGGAAACGGTTACTGCAAAGGAACGGTTTAACCTAGAAGAACGAAATTTGGTGAGCCAAGTGGGATTGGTGTATTCATCATTACCTGCAAGTATCATAAAGATTGGGTGAAAAAATGATTGCTGAGATTTCAGGAAACTCGTAGTTTTTTGGGAGCTTGGCAACTCCTTTCAATGAAAGTGATTCTCGTCAGTCTCTGCTTTTGGCTACTTCAATAGGACAAAAACCATAGTGATAGAACTTGGAACTACATTATTGTGCCAAGTTTCAAAGAGCTAGCACAAACCGTGTTTGATTTAGAGTTCCAACTACATGTATCCATATAGGAGAAAACAGAGTGAATCCTAAACATGAAAACGGTTACTGCAAAGGAACGGTTTAACCTAGAAGAACGAAATTTGGTGAGCCAAGTGGGATTGGTGTACTGATCATTACCTGCAAGTACCATCATGATTGGGTGAAAAAATGTTTGCTGAGATTTCAGGAAACTCATACTTTTTTGCATGCTTGTTAACTCCTTTCAATGAAAGTGATTCTCGTCAGTCTGTGCTTGGGGCTACTACCATAGGACACAAACCATGACGATAGAACTTGGAACTACATTATTGTGCCAAGTTTCAAAGAGCTAGCACAAACCGTTTTTGATTTAGAGTTCCAACTACATGTATCCATATAGGAGAAAACAGAGTGAAACTTAAACATGAAAACGGTTACTGCAAAGGAACGGTTTAACCTAGAAGAACGAAATTTGGTTAGCCAAGTGGGACTGGTGTACAGATCATTAAATGGAAGTATCATCAAGATTGGGTGAAAAAATGTTTGCTGAGATATCATGAAACTCGTTCTTTTTTGGAAGCTTGGCAACCCCTTTCAATGCAAGGGATTCTTGTCAGTCTCTGCTTGGGGCTACTTCCATAGGACACAAACCATAGCAAAAGAACTTGGAATTACATTATTCTGCCAAGTTTCAAAGAGCTAGCACAAACCGTGTTTGATTTAGAGTTCCAAATACATGTATCCATATAGGAGAAAACAGAGTGAAACCTAAACAGAAAACGGTTACTTCAAAGGAACGGTTTAACCTAGAAGAACGAAATTTGGTGAGCCAGTGGGATTGGTGTACTCATCATTACCTGCAAGTATCATAAAGATTGGGTGAAAAAATGATTGCTGAGATTTCCGGAAACTCGTAGTTTTTTGGAAGCTTGGCAACCCCTTTCAATGAAAGTGATTCTCGTCAGTCTCTGCTTAGGGCTACTTCAATAGGACACAACCATAGCGATAGATCTTGGAACTACATTATTGTGCCAAGTTTCAAAGAGCTAGCACAAACCGTGTTTGATTTAGAGTTCCAACTACATGTATCCACATAGGAGAAAACAGAGTGAAATCTAAACATGAAAACAGTTACTGCAAAGGAACGGATTAACCTAGAAGAACGAAATTTGGTGAGCCAAGTGGGACTGGTGTACTGATTATTACCTGCAAGTATCATCAAGATTGGGTGAAAAAATGTTTGTTGAGATTTCAGGAAACTCGTAGTTTTATGGAAGCTTGGCAACCCCTTTCAAAGAAAGTGATTCTCGTCAGTCTCTGATTGGGGCTACTTCCATAGGACACAAACCATAGCCATAGAACTTGGAACTACATTATTGTGCCAAGTTTCAAAGAGCTAGCACAAACCGTGTTTGATTTAGAGTTCCAAATACATGTATCCATATAGGAGAAAACAGAGTGAAACCTAAACATGGAAACGGTTACTGCAAAGGAACGGTTTAACCTAGAAGAGCGAAATTTGGTGAGCCATGTGGGATTGGTGTACTCATCATTACCTGCAAGTATCATAAAGATTGGGTGAAAAAATGATTGCTGAGATTTCCGGAAACTCGTAGTTTTTTGGAAGCTTGGCAACCCCTTTCAATGAAAGTGATTCTTGTCAGTCTCTGCTTGGGGTACTTCCATAGGACAGAATCCATAGCGATAGAACTTGGAACTACATTTTGTGCCAAGTTTCAAAGAGCTAGCAAAAACCGTGTTTGAATTAAAGTTCCAAGTACATGTATCCATATAGGAGAAAACAGTGTGAAACCTAAACATGAAAACGGTTACTGCAAAGGAACGGTTTAACCTAGAAGAACGAAATTTGGTGAGCCAAGTGGGATTGGTGTACTGATCATTAAATGGATGTATCATCAAATTGGGTGAAAAAATCATTGCTGAGAGTTCAGGAAACTCGTACTTTTTTGGAAGCTTGTCAAGCCCTTTCAATGAAAGTGATTCTCGTCAGTTTCTGCTTGGCTCTACTTCCAAAGGACACAAACCATAACGATAGAACTTGGAACTACATTATTGTGCCAAGTTTCAAAGAGCTAGCACAAACCGTGTTTGATTTAGAGTTCCAACTACATGTATCCACATAGGAGAAAACAGAGTGAAACCTAAACATGAAAACGGTTACTGCAAAGGAACGGTTTAACCTAGAAGAACGAAAATTGGTGAGCCAAGTGGGACTGGTGTGCTGATCATTACCTGCAAGTATCATCAAGATTGGGTGAAAAAATGTTTGCTGAGATTTCAGGAAACTCGTACTTTTTTTGGAAGCTTGGAAACCCCTTTCAATGAAAGAGATTCTCGTCAGTCTCTGCTTGGGGCTACTTCCATAGGACACAAACCATAGCCATACATCTTGGAACTACATTATTGTGCCAAGTTTCAGAGAGCTAGCACAAAACCGTGTTTGATTTAGAGTTCCAACTACATGTATCCATATAGGAGAAAACAGAGTGAAACCTAAACATGAAAACGGTTACTGCAAAGGAACTGTTTAACCTAGAAGAACGAAATTTGGTGAGCAAAATGGGACTGGTGTACTGATCATTAAATGGAAGTATCATCAAGATTGGGTGAAAAAATGTTTGCTGAGATTTCAGGAAACTCGTAGTTTTTTGGAAGCTTGGCAACCCCTTTCAATGAAAGTGATTCTCGTCAGTCTCGGCTTGGGGCTACTTCAATAGGACACAAACCATAGCGATAGATCTTGGAACTACATTATTGTGCCAAGTTTCAAAGTGCTAGCACAAACCGTGTTTGATTTAGAGTTCCAACTACATGTATCCATATAGGAGAAAACAGAGTGAAACCTAAACATGAAAACGGATACTGCAAAGGAACGGTTTAACCTAGAAGAACGAAATTTGGTGAGCCAAGTGGGACTGGTGTACTGATGATTACCTGCAAGTATCATCACGATTGGGTGAAAAAATGTTTGCTGAGATTTCAGGAAACTCGTAGTTTTTTGGAAGCTTGGCAACCCCTTTCAATGAAAGTGATTCTCGTCAGTCTCGGCTTGGGGCTACTTCCATAGGACACAAAGCATAGCCATAGAACTTGGAACTACATTATTGTGCAAAGTTTCAAAGAGCTAGCACAAACCGTGTTTGATTTAGAGTTCCAACTACATGTATCCATATAGGAGAAAACAGAGTGAAACCTAAACCTGAAAACGGTTACTGCAAAGCAACGGTTTAACCTTGAAGAACGAAATTTGGTGAACCTAGTGGGATTGGTGTACTGATCATTAAATGAAAGTATCATCAAGATTGGGTGAAAAAATGTTTGCTGAGATTTCAGGAAACTCATACTTTTTTTGGAAGCTTGGCAACCCCTTTCAATGAAAGTGATTCTCGTCAGGCTCTGCTTGGGGCTACTTCCATAGGACACAAACCATAGAAACAGAACTTGGAACTACATTATTGTGCCAAGTTTCAAAGAGCTAGCACAAACTGTGTTTGATTAAGAGTTCCAACTATATGTATCCATATAGGAGAAAACAGAGTGAAACCTAAACATGGAAACGGTTACTGCAAAGGAACTGTTTAACCTAGAAGAACGAAATTTGGTGAGCCAAGTGGGATTGGTGTATTCATCGTTAGCTGCAAGTATCATAAAGATTGGGTGAAAAAATATTTGCTGAGATTTCAGGAAACTCATAGTTTTTTGGAAGCTTGGCAACCCCTTTCAATGAAAGTGATTCTCGTCAGTCTCTGCTTGGGGGTACTTCAATAGAACACAAACCATCGCAATAGAACTTGGAACTACATTATTGTGCCAAGTTTCAAAGAGCTAGCACAAACCGTGTTTGATTTAGAGTTCCAACTACATGTATCCATATAGGAGAAAACAGAGTGAAACCTAAACATGAAAAAGGTTACTGCAAAGGAATGGTTTAACCTAGAAGAACAAAATTTGTTGAGCCAAGTGGGATTGGTGTACTGATCATTACCTGCAAGTATCATAATGATTGGGTGAAAAAATGTTTGCTGAGATTTCAGAAAACTCGTAGTTGTTTGGAAGCTTGGCAACCTCTTTCAATGAAAGTGATTCTCATCAGTCTCTGCTTGGGGTACTTCAATAGGACACAAACTATAGGGATAGAACTTGGAAATATATTATTGTGATAAGTTTCAAAGAGCTAGCACACACCGTGTTTGATTTAGAGTTCCAACTACATGTATCCATATAGGAGAAAACAGAGTGAATCCTAAACATGAAAACGGTTACTGCAAAGGAACGGTTTAACCTAGAAGAACGATATTTGGTGAGCCTAGTGGGATTGGTGTACTGATCATTACCTGCAAGTACCATCACGATTGGGTGAAAAAATGTTTGCTGAGATTTCAGGAAACTCGTAGTTTTTTGGAAGCTTGGCAACCGATTTCAATGAAAGTGATTCTCGTCAGTCTCTGCATGGGGCTACTTCCATAGGACACAAACCATAGTGATAGAACTTGGAACTACATTATTGTGCCAAGTTTGAAAGAGCTAGCACAAACCGTGTTTGATTTAGAGTTCCAACTACATGTATCCATATAGGAGAAAACAGAGTGAAACCTAAACATGAAAACGGTTACTGCAAGGGAACGGTTTAACCTAGAAGAACGAAATTTGGTGAGGCAAGTGGGACTGGTGTACTGATCATTACCTGCAAGTATCATCAAGATTGGGTGAAAAAATGTTTGCTGAGATTTCCGGAAACTCGTAGTTTTTTGGAAGCCTGGCAACCCCTTTCAATGAAAGTGATTCTCGTCAGTCTCTGTTTGGGGCTACTTCAATAGGACACAAACCATAGTGATAGATCTTGGAACTACATTATTGTGCCACGTTTCAAAGAGCTAGCACAAACCGTGTTTGATTTAGAGTTCCAACTACATGTATCCATATAGGAGAAAACAGAGTGAAACCTAAACATGAAAACGGTTACTGCAAAGGAACTGTTTAACCTAGAAGATCGATATTTGGTGAGCCAAGTGGGATTGGAGCACTGATGTTTACCTGCAAGTACCATCAAGATTGGGTGAACAATGTTTGCTGAGATTTCAGGAAACTCGTAGTTTTTTGGTAGCTTGGCAACCCCTTTCAATGAAATTGATTCTCGTCAGTCTCTGCTTGGGGCTACTTCCATAGGACACAAACCATAGCCATAGAACTTGGAACTACATTACTGTGCCAAGTTTCAAAGAGCTAGCACAAACCGTGTTTGATTTAGAGTTCCAACTACATGTATCCATATAGGAGAAAACAGAGTGAAACCTAAACATGGAAACGGTTACTGCAAAGGAACGGTTTAACCTAGAAGAACGAAATTTGTTGAGCCATGTGGGACTGGTGTACTGATCATTACCGGCAAGTATCATCAAGATTGGGTGAAAAAATATTTGCTGAGATTTCAGGAAACTCGTAGTTTTTTGGTAGCTTGGCAACCCCTTTCAATGAAAGTGATTCTCGTCAGACTCTGCTTGGGGCTACTTCCAAAGGACACAAACCATAGCCATAGAAATTGGAACTACATTACTGTGCCAAGTTTCAAAGAGCTAGCAAAAACCGTGTTTGATTTAGAGTTCCAACTACATGTATCCATATAGGAGAAAACAGAGTGAAACCTAAACATGAAAACGGTTCCTGCAAAGGAACGGTTTAACCTAGAAGAACGTAATTTGGTGAGCCAAGTGGGATTGGTGTACTGATCATTAAATGGAAGTATCATAAAGATTAGGAGAAAAAATGATTGCTGAGATTTCAGGAAACTCATAGTTTTTTGAAAGCTTGGCAACCCCTTTCAATGAAAGTGATTCTCGTCAGTCTCTGCTTGGGGATACTTCCATAGGACACAAACCATAGCCATAGAACTTGGAACTACATCATTGTGCCACGTTTCAAACAGCTAGCACAAACCGTGTTTGATTTAGAGTTCCAAATACATGTTTCCATATAGGAGAAAACAGAGTGAAACCTAAACATGAAAACGGTTACTGCAAAGGAACGGTTTAACCTAGAAGAATGAAATTTGGTGAGCCAAGTGGGACTGGTGTACTGATCATTACTTGCATGTATCATCAAGATTGGGTGAAAAAATGTTTGCTGAGAATTCTGGAAACTCGTATTTTTTTGGAAGCTTTGCAACCCTTTCAGTGAAAGTCATTCTCGTCAGTCTCTGCTGGGGGCTACTTCCATAGGACACAAACCATAGCCATAGATCTTGGAAATACATTATTGTGCCAAGTTTCAAAGAGCTAGCACAAACCGTGTTTGATTTAGAGTTCCAAATACATGTATCCATATAGGAGAAAACAGAGTGAAACCTAAACATGAAAACGGTTACTGCAAAGGAACTGTTTAACCTAGAAGATCGATATTTGGTGAGCCAAGTGGGATTGGAGCACTGATGTTTACCTGCAAGTACCATCAAGATTGGGTGAACAATGTTTGCTGAGATTTCAGGAAACTCGTAGTTTTTTGGTAGCTTGGCAACCCCTTTCAATGAAATTGATTCTCGTCAGTCTCTGCTTGGGGCTACTTCCATAGGACACAAACCATAGCCATAGAACTTGGAACTACATTACTGTGCCAAGTTTCAAAGAGCTAGCACAAACCGTGTTTGATTTAGAGTTCCAACTACATGTATCCTTATAGGAGAAAACAGAGTGAAACCTAAACATGAAAACGGTTACTGCAAAGGAACGGTTTAACCTAGAAGAACGAAATTTGTTGAGCCATGTGGGACTGGTGTACTGATCATTACCGGCAAGTATCATCAAGATTGGGTGAAAAAATATTTGCTGAGATTTCAGGAAACTCGTAGTTTTTTGGTAGCTTGGCAACCCCTTTCAATGAAAGTGATTCTCGTCAGACTCTGCTTGGGGCTACTTCCAAAGGACACAAACCATAGCCATAGAAATTGGAACTACATTACTGTGCCAAGTTTCAAAGAGCTAGCAAAAACCGTGTTTGATTTAGAGTTCCAACTACATGTATCCATATAGGAGAAAACAGAGTGAAACCTAAACATGAAAACGGTTCCTGCAAAGGAACGGTTTAACCTAGAAGAACGTAATTTGGTGAGCCAAGTGGGATTGGTGTACTGATCATTAAATGGAAGTATCATAAAGATTAGGAGAAAAAATGATTGCTGAGATTTCAGGAAACTCATAGTTTTTTGAAAGCTTGGCAACCCCTTTCAATGAAAGTGATTCTCGTCAGTCTCTGCTTGGGGCTACTTCCATAGGACACAAACCATAGCCATAGAACTTGGAACTACATCATTGTGCCACGTTTCAAACAGCTAGCACAAACCGTGTTTGATTTAGAGTTCCAAATACATGTTTCCATATAGGAGAAAACAGAGTGAAACCTAAACATGAAAACGGTTACTGCAAAGGAACGGTTTAACCTAGAAGAATGAAATTTGGTGAGCCAAGTGGGACTGGTGTACTGATCATTACTTGCATGTATCATCAAGATTGGGTGAAAAAATGTTTGCTGAGAATTCTGGAAACTCGTATTTTTTTGGAAGCTTTGCAACCCTTTCAGTGAAAGTCATTCTCGTCAGTCTCTGCTTGGGGCTACTTCCATAGGACACAAACCATAGCCATAGATCTTGGAAATACATTATTGTGCCAAGTTTCAAAGAGCTAGCACAAACCGTGTTTGATTTAGAGTTCCAAATACATGTATCCATATAGGAGAAAACAGAGTGAAACCTAAACATGGAAACGGTTACTGCAAAGGAACGGTTTAACCTAGAAGAGCGAAATTTGGGGAGCCAAGTGGGATTGGTGTACTCATCATTACCTGCAAGTATCATAAAGATTGGGTGAAAAAATGATTGCTGAGATTTCAGGAAACTCGTAGTTTTTTGGAAGCTTGGCAACCCCTTTCAATGAAAGTGATTCTCGTCAGTCTCTGCTTGGGGGTACTTCCATAGGACACAAACCATAGCCATAGAACTTGGAACTACATTATTGTGCCAAGTTTCAAAGAGCTAGCAGAAACTGTGTTTGATTTAGAGTTCCAAGTACATGTATCCATATAGGAGAAAACAGAGTGAAACCTAAACATGAAAACGGTTACTGCAAAGGAAAAGTTTAACCTAGTAGAACGAAATTTGGTGAGCCAAGTGGGATGGTGTTCTGATCATTACCTGCAAGTATCATCACGATTGGGTGCAAAAATGTTTGCTGAGATTTCAGGAAACTCGTAGTTTTTGGAAGCTTGGCAACCCCTTTCAATGAAAGTGATTCTCGTCAGTCTCTGCCTTGGGCTACTTCCATAGGACACAAAACATAGCCATAGAACTTGGAACTACATTATTGTTCCAAGTTTCAAAGAGCTAGCACAAACCGTGTTTGATTTAGAGTTCCAACTACATGTATCCATATAGGAGAAAACAGAGTGAAACCTAAACATGAAAACGGTTACAGCACAGGATCGGTTTAACCTAGAAGAACGAAATTTGGTGAGCCAAGTGGGATTGGTGAACTGATCATTAAATGGATGTATCATCAAGATTGGGTGAAAAAATGTTTGCTGAGATTTCCGGAAACTCGTAGTTTTTTGGAAGCTTGGCAAGCCCTTTCACTGAAAGTGATTTTCGTCATCTCTGCTTGGGGCTACTTCCACAGGACACAAACCATAGCGATAGAACTTGGAACTACATTATTGTGCCAAGTTTCAAAGAGCTAGCATAAACCGTGTTTGATATAGAGTTCCAACTACATGTATCCATATAGGAGAAAACAGAGTGAAACCTAAACATGAAAACGGTTACTGCAAAGGAACGGTTTAACCTAGAAGAACGAAATTTGGTGAGCCAAGTGAGATTGGTGTACTGATTATTAAATGGAAGTATCATAAAGATTGGGAGAAAAAATGATTGCTGAGATTTCAGGAAACTCGTAGTTTTTTGGAAGCCTGACAACCCCTTTCAATGAAAGTGATTCTCGTCAGTCTCTGCTTGGGGCTACTTCCATAGGACACAAACCATAGCGATAGAACTTGGAACTACATTATTGTGCCAAGTTTCAAAGTGCTAGCAGAAACCCTGTTTGATTTAGAGTTCCAACTACATGTATCCATATAGGAGAAAACAGAGTGAAACCTAAACATGAAAACGGTTACTGCAAAGGAACGGTTTAACCTAGAAGAACAATATTTGTTGAGCCAAGTGGGATTGGAGCACTGATCATTACCTGCAAGTACCACCACGATTGGGTGAAAAAATGTTTGCTGAGATTTCAGGAAACTCGTAGTTTTTTGGTAGCTTGGCAACCCCTTTCAATGAAAGTGATTCTAGTCAGTCTCTGCTTGGGGCTACTTCCATAGGACACAAACCATAGCCAAAGAACTTGGAACTACATTATTGTGCCAAGTTTCAAAGAGCTAGCACAAACCGTGTTTGATTTAGAGTTCCAAGTACATGTATCCTTATAGGAGAAAACAGAGTGAAACCTAAACATGAAAACGGTTACTGCAAAGGAACGCTTTAACCTAGAAGAACGAAATTTCGTGAGCCAAGTGGGATTGGCGTAATGATCATTACCTGCAAGTATCATCAAGATTGGGTGAAAAAATGTTTGCTGAGATTTCCGGAAATTCGTAGTTTTATGGAAGCTTGGCAACCCCTTTCAATGAATGTGATTCTCGTCAGTCTCTGCTTGGGGCTACTTCCATAGGTCACAAACCATAGCCATAGAACTTGGAACTACATTATTGTGCCAAGTTTCAAAGAGCTAGCACAAACCGTGTTTCATTTAGAGTTCCAACTACATGTATCCATATAGGAGAAAACAGAGTGAAACCTAAACATGAAAACGGTTACTGCAAAGGAATGGTTTAACCTAGTAGAACAAAATTTGCTGAGCCAAGTGGGAGTGGTGTGCTGATCATTACCTGCAAGTATCATCAAGATTGGGTGAAAAAATGTTTGCTGAGATTTCAGGAAACTCGTAGTTTTTTGGAAGCTTGGCAAACTCTTTCAATGAAAGTGATTCTCGTCAGTCTCTGCTTGGGGCTACTTCCATAGGACACAAAACATAGCCATAGATCTTGGAACTACATTATTGTGCCAAGTTTCAAAGAGCTAGCACAAACCGTGTTTGATTTAGAGTTCCAACTACATGTATCCATATAGGAGAAAACAGAGTGAAACCTAAACATGAAAACGGTTACTGCAAAGGGACGGTTTAACCTAGAAGAACGAAATTTGGTGAGCCAATTGCGGTTGGTGTACTCATCATTACCTGCAGGTATCATCAAAATTGGGTGAAAAAATGTTTGCTGAGATATCAGAAAACTCGTAGTTTTTTGGTAGCTTGGCAACCCCTTTCAATGAAAGTGATTCTCGTCAGTCTCTGCTTGGGGTTACTTCCATAGGACACAATCCATAGCCATAGAACTTGGAACTACATTATTGTGCCAAGTTTCAAAGAGCTAGCACAAACCGTGTTTGATTTAGAGTTCCAACTACATGTATCCATATAGGAGAAAACAGAGTGAAACCTAAACATGAAAACGGTTCCTGCAAAGGAACGGTTTAACCTAGAAGAACAAAACTTGGTTAGCCAAGTGGGACTGGTGTACTGATTATTACCTGCAAGTATCATCAAGATTGGATGAAAAAATGTTTGCTGAGATTTCAGGAAACTCGTAGTTTTTTGGAAGCTTGGCAACGCCTTTCAATGAAAGTGATTCTCGTCAGTCTCTGCTTGGGGCTAATTCCGTAGGACACAAACCATAGCCATAGAACTTGGAACTACATTATTGGGCCAAGTTTCAAAGAGCTAGCACAAACCGTGTTTGATTTAGAGTTCCAACTACATGTATCCATATAGGAGAAAACAGAGTGAAACCTAAACATGAAAACGGTTACTGCAAAGGGACGGTTTAACCTAGAAGAACGAAATTTGGTGAGCCAAGTGGGACTGGTGTACTGATCATTACCTGCAAGTATCATCAAGATTGGATGAAAAAATGTTTGCTGAGATTTCCGGAAATTCGTAGTTTTTTGGAAGCTTGGCAACCCCTTCAATGAAAGTGATTCTCATCATTCTCTGCTTGGGGCTACTTCATTAGACACAAACCATTGCCATGAAACTTGGAACTACATTATTGTGCCAAGTTTCAAAGAGCTAGCACAAACCGTGTTTGATTTAGAGTTCCAACTACATGTATCCATATAGGAGAAAACAGAGTGAAACCTAAACATGAAAACGGTTACTGCAAAGGAACGCTTTAACCTAGAAGAACGAAATTTCGTGAGCCAAGTGGGATTGGCGTACTGATCATTACCTGCAAGTATCATCAAGATTGGGTGAAAAAATGTTTGCTGAGATTTCCGGAAATTCGTAGTTTTTTGGAAGCTTGGCAACCCCTTTCAATGAATGTGATTCTCGTCAGTCTCTGCTTGGGCCTACTTCCATAGGACACAAACCATAGCCATAGAACTTGGAAATACATTATTGTGCCAAGTTTCAAAGAGCTAGTAGAAACCGTGTTTGATTTAGAGTTCCAACTACATGGATCCATATAGGAGAAAACAGAGTGAAACCTAAACATGAAAACGGTTACTGCAAAGGAATGGTTTAACCTAGTAGAACAAAGTTTAGTGAGCCAAGTGGGACTGGTGTGCTGATCATTACGTGCAAGTATCATCAAGATTGGGTGAAAAAATGTTTGCTGAGATTTCAGGAAACTCGTAGTTTTTTGGAAGCTTGGCAACCTCTTTCAATGAAAGTGATTCTCGTCAGTCTCTGCTTGGGGCTACTTCCATAGGACACAAAACATAGCCATAGATCTTGGAACTACATTATTGTGCTTAGTTTCAAAGAGCTAGCACAAACCGTGTTTGATTTAGAGTTCCAACTACATGTATCCATATAGGAGAAAACAGAGTGAAACCTAAACATGAAAACGGTTACTGCAAAGCAACGGTTTAACCTAGAAGAACGAAATTTGGTGAGCCAAGTGGGACTGGTGTACTGATCATTTAATGCATGTATCATAAAAATTGGGAGAAAAAATGATTGCTGAGATTTCAGGAAACTCGTAGATTTTGGAAGCTTGGAAACCCCTTTCAATGAAAGTGATTCTCGTCAGTCTCTGGTTGGGGCTACTTCCATAGGACACAAACCATAGCCATAGAACTTTGAACTACATTATAGTGCCAAGTTTCAAAGAGCTAGCACCAACCGTGTTTGATTTAGAGTTCCAACTACATGTATCCTTATAGGAGAAAACAGAGTGAAACCTAAACATGAAAACGGTTACTGCAAAGCAACGGTTTAACCTTGAAGAACGAAATTTGGTGAGCCTAGTGGGATTGGTGTACTGATCATTAAATGAAAGTATCATCAAGATTGGGTGAAAAAAATGTTTGCTGAGATTTCAGGACACTCATACTTTTTTGGAAGCTTGGCAACCCCTATCAATGAAAGTGATTCTCGTCAGTCTCTGCTTGGGGCTACTACCATAGGACACAGACCATGACGATAGAACTTGGGACTACATTATTGTGCCAAGTTTCAAAGAGCTAGCACAAACCGTGTTTGATTTAGAGTTCCAACTACATGTATCCATATAGGAGAAAACAGAGTGAATCCTAAACATGAAAACGGTTACTGCAAAGGAACGGTTTAACCTAGAAGAACGAAATTTGGTGAGCCAAGTGGGATTGGTGTACTGATCATTACCTGCAAGTACCATCACGATTGGGTGAATAAATGTTTGCTGAGATTTCAGGAAACTCATACTTTTTTGGATGCTTGTTAACCCCTTTCAATGAAAGTGATTCTCGTCAGTCTGTGCTTGGGGCTACTACCATAGGACACAGACCATGACGATAGAACTTGGAACTACATTATTGTGCCAAGTTTCAAAGAGCTAGCACAAACCGTTTTTGATTTAGAGTTCCAACTACATGTATCCATATAGGAGAAAACAGAGTGAAACTTAAACATGAAAACGGTTACTGCAAAGGAACGGTTTAACCTAGAAGAACGAAATTTGGTGAGCCAAGTGGGACTGGTGTACAGATCATTAAATGGAAGTATCATCAAGATAGGGTGAAAAAATGTTTGCTGAGATTTCAGGAAACTCATTCTTTTTTGGAAGCTTGGCAACCCCTTTCAATGAAAGTGATTCTCGTCAGTCTCTGCTTGGGGCTACTTCCATAGGACAAAAACCATAGCCATAGAACATGGAACTACATTATTGTGCCAAGTTTCAAAGAGCTAGCACAAACCGTGTTTGATTTAGAGTTCCAACTACATGTATCCATATAGGAGAAAACAGAGTGAAACCTAAACATGTAAACGGTTACTGCAAAGGAACGGTTTAACCTAGAAGAACGAAATTTAGTGAGCCAAGTGGGAATGGTGTACTGATCATTACCTGCAACTGTCATCAAGTTTGGGTGAAAAAATGTTTGTTGAGATTTCAGGAAACTCGTACTTTTTGGAACCTTGGCAACCCCTTTCAATGAAAGTGATTCTCGTCAGTCTCTGCTTGGGGCTACTTCCATAGGACAAAAAGCATAGCCATAGGACTTGGAACTCAATTATTGTGGCAAGTTTCAAAGAGCTAGCACAAACCGTGTTTGATTTAGAGTTCCAAATACATGTATCCATATAGGAGAAAACACAGTGAAACCTAAATATGAAAACGGTTACTGCAAAGGATCGGTTTAACCTAGAAGAACGAAATTTGGTGAGCCAAGTGGGACTGATGTACTGATCATTACCTGCAAGTATGATCAAGATTGGGTGAAAAAATATTTGTTGAGATTTCAGGAAACTCGTAGTTTTATGGAAGCTTGGCAACCTCTTTCAAAGAAAGTGATTCTCGTCAGTCTCTGATTGGGGCTACTTCCATAGGACACAAACCATAGCCATAGAACTTGGAACTACATTATTGTGCCAAGTTTCAAAGAGCTAGCACAAACCGTGTTTGATTTAGAGTTCCAAATACATGTATCCATATAGGAGAAAACCGAGTGAAACCTAAACATGGAAACGGTTACTGCAAAGGAACGGTTTAACCTAGAAGAGCGAAATTTGGTGAGCCAAGTGGGATTGGTGTACTCATCATTACCTGCAAGTATCATAAAGATTGGGTGAAAAAATGATTGCTGAGATTTCCGGAAACTCGTAGTTTTTTGGAAGCTTGGCAACCCCTTTCAATGAAAGTGATTCTTGTCAGTCTCTGCTTGGGGTACTTCCATAGGACAGAATCCATAGCGATAGAACTTGGAACTACATTATTGTGCCAAGTTTCAAAGAGCTAGCAAAAACCGTGTTTGAATTAAAGTTCCAAGTACATGTATCCATATAGGAGAAAACAGAGTGAAACCTAAACATGAAAACGGTTACTGCAAAGGAACGGTTTAACCTAGAAGAACGAAATTTGGTGAGCCAAGTGGGATTGGTGTACTGATCATTAAATGGATGTATAATCAAATTGGGTGAAAAAATGATTGCTGAGATTTCAGGAAACTCGTAGTTTTTTGGAAGCTTGTCTAGCCCTTTCAATGAAAGTGATTCTCGTCAGTTTCTGCTTGGCTCTACTTCCAAAGGACACAAACCATAGCGATAGAACTTGGAACTACATTATTGTGCCAAGTTTCAAAGAGCTAGCACAAACCGTGTTTGATTTCGAGTTCCAACTACATGTATCCACATAGGAGAAAACAGAGTGAAACCTAAACATGAAAATGGTTACTGCAAAGGAACGGTTTAACCAAGAAGAACGAAATTTGGTGAGCCAAGTGGGGACTGGTGTGCTGATCTTTACCTGCAAGTATCATCAAGATTGGGTGAAAAAATGTTTGCTGAGATTTCAGGAAACTCGTACTTTTTTTGGAAGCTTGAAACCCCTTTCAATGAAAGAGATTCTCGTCAGTCTCTGCTTGGGGCTACTTCCATAGGACACAAACCATAGCCATACATCTTGGAACTACATTATTGTGCCAATTTTCAGAGAGCTAGCACAAAACCGTGTTTGATTTAGAGTTCCAACTACATGTATCCATATAGGAGAAAACAGAGTGAAACCTAAACATGAAAACGGTTACTGCAAAGGAACTGTTTAACCTAGAAGAACGAAATTTGGTGAGCCAAGTGGGACTGGTGTACTGATCATTAAATGGAAGTATCATCAAGATTGGGTGAAAAAATGTTTGCTGAGATTTCAGGAAACTCGTAGTTTTTGGAGGCTTGGCAACCCCTTTCAATGAAAGTGATTCTCGTCAGTCTCTGCTTGGGGCTACTTCCACAGGACACGAAGCATAGCCAAAGAACTTGGAACTACATTATTGTGCCAAGTTTCAAAGAGCTAGCACAAACCGTGTTTGATTTAGAGGTCCAACTACATGTATCCATAGAGGAGAAAACAGAGTGAAACCTAAACATGAAAACAGTTACTGCAAATTAACGGTTTAACCTAGAAGAACGAAATTTGGTGAGCCAAGTGGGATTGGTGTATTCATCATTACCTGCAAGTATCATAAAGATTGGGTGAAAAAATGATTGCTGAGATTTCAGGAAACTCGTAGATTTTTGGAAGCTTGGCAACCCCTTTCAATGAAAGTGATTCTCGTCAGTCTCTGCTTGGGGCTACTTCAATAGGACAAAAACCATAGTGATAGAACTTGGAACTACATTATTGTGCCAAGTTTCAAAGAGCTAGCACAAACCGTGTTTGATTTAGAGTTCCAACTACATGTATCCATATAAGAGAAAACAGAGTGAATCCTAAACATGAAAACGGTTACTGCAAAGGAACGGTTTAACCTAGAAGAACGAAATTTGGTGAGCCAAGTGGGATTGGTGTACTGATCATTACCTGCAAGTACCATCACGATTGGGTGAAAAAATGTTTGCTGAGATTTCAGGAAACTCATACTTTTTTGGATGCTTGTTAACCCCTTTCAATGAAAGTGATTCTCGTCAGTCTGTGCTTGGGGCTACTACCATAGGACACAAACCATAGTGATAGAACTTGGAACTACATTATTGTGCCAAGTTTCAAAGAGCTAGCACAAACCGTTTTTGATTTAGAGTTCCAACTACATGTATCCATATAGGAGAAAACAGAGTGAAACTTAAACATGAAAACGGTTACTGCAAAGGAACGGTTTAACCTAGAAGAACGAAATTTGGTGAGCCAAGTGGGACTGGTGTACAGATCATTAAATGGAAGTATCATCAAGATTGGGTGAAAAAATGTTTGCTGAGATATCATGAAACTCGTTCTTTTTTGGAAGCTTGGCAACCCCTTTCAATGAAAGTGATTCTTGTCAGTCTCTGCTTGGGGCTACTTCCATAGGACACAAACCATAGCAAAAGAACTTGGAATTACATTATTCTGCCAAGTTTCAAAGAGCTAGCACAAACCGTGTTTGATTTAGAGTTCCAAATACATGTATCCATATAGGAGAAAACAGAGTGAAACCTAAACAGAAAACGGTTACTTCAAAGGAAGGGTTTAACCTAGAAGAACGAAATTTGGTGAGCCAGTGGGATTGGTGTACTCATCATTACCTGCAAGTATCATAAAGATTGGGTGAAAAAATGATTGCTGAGATTTCCGGAAACTCGTAGTTTTTTGGAAGCTTGGCAACCCCTTTCAATGAAAGTGATTCTCGTCAGTCTCTGCATAGGGCTACTTCAATAGGACACAACCATAGCGATAGATCTTGGAACTACATTATTGTGCCAAGTTTCAAAGAGCTAGCAGAAACTGTGTTTGATTTAGAGTTCCAAGTACATGTATCCATATAGGAGAAAACAGAGTGAAACCTAAAAATGAAAACGGTTACTGCAAAGGAAAAGTTTAACCTAGTAGAACGAAATTTGGTGAGCCAAGTGGGATGGTGTTCTGATCATTACCTGCAAGTATCATCACGATTGGGTGCAAAAATGTTTGCTGAGATTTCAGGAAACTCGTAGATTTTGGAAGCTTGGCAACCCCTTTCAATGAAAGTGATTCTCGTCAGTCTCTGCCTGGGGCTACTTCCATAGGACACAAAACACAGCCATAGAACTTGGAACTACATTATTGTTCCAAGTTTCAAAGAGCTAGCACAAACCGTGTTTGATTTAGAGTTCCAACTACATGTATTCATATAGGAGAAAACAGAGTGAAACCTAAACATGAAAACGGTTACAGCACAGGATCGGTTTAACCTAGAATAACGAAATTTGGTGAGCCAAGTGGGATTGGTGTACTGATCATTAAATGGATGTATCATCAAATTGGGTGAAAAAATGTTTGCTGAGATTTCCGGAAACTCGTAGTTTTTTGGAAGCTTGGCAAGCCCTTTCAATGAAAGTGATTCTCGTCATCTCTGCTTGGGGCTACTTCCATAGGACACAAACCATAGCGATAGAACTTGGAACTACATTATTGTGCCAAGTTTCAAAGAGCTAGCATAAACCGTGTTTGATATAGAGTTCCAACTACATGTATCCATATAGGAGAAAACAGAGTGAAACCTAAACATGAAAACGGTTACTGCAAAGGAACGGTTTAACCTAGAAGAACGAAATTTGGTGAGCCAGGTGAGATTGGTGTACTGATTATTAAATGGAAGTATCATAAAGATTGGGAGAAAAAATGATTGCTGAGATTTCAGGAAACTCGTAGTTTTTTGGAAGCCTGACAACCCCTTTCAATGAAAGTGATTCTCGTCAGTCTCTGCTTGGGGCTACTTCCATAGGACACAAACCATAGCGATAGAAATTGGAACTACATTATTGTGCCAAGTTTCAAAGTGCTAGCACAAACCGTGTTTATTTTAGAGTTCCAACTACATGTATCCATATAGGAGAAAACAGAGTGAAACCTAAACATGAAAACGGTTACTGCAAAGGAACGGTTTAACCTAGAAGAAAAATATTTGTTGAGCCAAGTGGGATTGGAGCACTGATCATTACCTGCAAGTACCACCACGATTGGGTGAAAAAATGTTTGCTGAGATTTCAGGAAACTCGTAGTTTTTTGGTAGCTTGCCAACCCCTTTCAATGAAAGTGATTCTAGTCAGTCTCTGCTTGGGGCTACTTCCATAGGACACAAACCATAGCCAAAGAACTTGGAACTACATTATTGTGCCAAGTTTCAAAGAGCTAGCACAAACCGTGTTTGATTTAGAGTTCCAAATACATGTATCCATATAGGAGAAAACAGAGTGAAACCTAAACATGAAAACGGTTACTGCAAAGGAACGCTTTAACCTAGAAGAACGAAATTTCGTGAGCCAAGTGGGATTGGCGTACTGATCATTACCTGCAAGTATCATCAAGATTGGGTCAAAAAATGTTTGCTGAGATTTCAGGAAATTCATAGTTTTTTGGAAGCTTGGCAACCCCTTTCAATGAATTGATTCTCGTCAGTCTCTGCTTGGGGCTACTTCCATAGGACACAAACCATAGCCATAGAACTTGGAAATACATTATTGTGCCAAGTTTCAAAGAGCTAGTAGAAACCGTGTTTGATTTAGAGTTCCAACTACATGTATCCATATAGGAGAAAACAGAGTGAAACCTAAACATGAAAACGGTTACTGCAAAGGAATGGTTTAACCTAGTAGAACAAAATTTGGTGAGCCAAGTGGGACTGGTGTGCTGATCATTACCTGCAAGTATCATCAAGATTGGGTGAAAAATGTTTGCTGAGATTTCAGGAAACTCGTAGTTTTTTGGAAGCTTGGCAACCTCTTTCAATGAAAGTGATTCTCGTCAGTCTCTGCTTGGGGCTACTTCCATAGGACACAAAACATAGCCATAGATCTTGGAACTACATTATTGTGCCAAGTTTCAAAGAGCTAGCACAAACCGTGTTTGATTTACAGTTCCAACTACATGTATCCATATAGGAGAAAACAGAGTGAAACCTAAACATGAAAACGGTTCCTGCAAAGGGACGGTTTAACCTAGAAGAACGAAATTTGGTGAGCCAAGTGCGATTGGTGTACTCATCATTACCTGCAGGTATCATCAAGATTGGGTGAAAAAATGTTTGCTGAGATTTCAGAAAACTCGTAGTTTTTTGGTAGCTTGGCAACCCCTTTCAATGAAAGTGATTCTCGTCAGTCTCTGCTTGGGGTTACTTCCATAGGACACAATCCATAGCCATAGAACTTGGAACTACATTATTGTGCCAAGTTTCAAAGAGCTAGCACAAACCGTGTTTGATTTAGAGTTCCAACTACATGTATCCATATAGGAGAAAACAGAGTGAAACCTAAACATGAAAACGGTTCCTGCAAAGGAACGGTTTAACCTAGAAGAACAAAACTTGGTTAGCCAAGTGGGACTGGTGTACTGATTATTACCTGCAAGTATCATCAAGATTGGGTGAAAAAATGTTTGCTGAGATTTCAGGAAACTCGTAGTTTTTTGGAAGCTTGGCAACGCCTTTCAATGAAAGTGATTCTCGTCAGTCTCTGCTTGGGGCTAATTCCGTAGACAACAAACCATAGCCATAGAACTTGGAACTACATTATTGTGCCAAGTTTCAAAGAGCTTGCACAAACCGTGTTTGATTTAGAGTTCCAACTACATGTATCCATATAGGAGAAAACAGAGTGAAACCTAAACATGAAAACGGTTACTGCAAAGGAACTGTTTAACCTAGAAGAACGAAATTTGGTGAGCCAAGTGGGACTGGTGTACTGATCATTAAATGGAAGTATCATCAAGATTGGGTGAAAAAATGTTTGCTGAGATTTCAGGAAACTCGTAGTTTTTTGGAGGCTTGGCAACCCCTTTCAATGAAAGTGATTCTCGTCAGTCTCTGCTTGGGGCTACTTCCACAGGACACGAAGCATAGCCAAAGAACTTGGAACTACATTATTGTGCCAAGTTTCAAAGAGCTAGCACAAACCGTGTTTGATTTAGAGTTCCAACTACATGTATCCATAGAGGAGAAAACAGAGTGAAACCTAAACATGAAAACAGTTACTGCAAATTAACGGTTTAACCTAGAAGAACGAAATTTGGTGAGCCAAGTGGGATTGGTGTATTCATCATTACCTGCAAGTATCATAAAGATTGGGTGAAAAAATGATTGCTGAGATTTCAGGAAACTCGTAGATTTTTGGAAGCTTGGCAACCCCTTTCAATGAAAGTGATTCTCGTCAGTCTCTGCTTGGGGCTACTTCAATAGGACAAAAAAAATAGTGATAGAACTTGGAACTACATTATTGTGCCAAGTTTCAAAGAGCTAGCACAAACCGTGTTTGATTTAGAGTTCCAACTACATGTATCCATATAAGAGAAAACAGAGTGAATCCTAAACATGAAAACGGTTACTGCAAAGGAACGGTTTAACCTAGAAGAACGAAATTTGGTGAGCCAAGTGGGATTGGTGTACTGATCATTACCTGCAAGTACCATCACGATTGGGTGAAAAAATGTTTGCTGAGATTTCAGGAAACTCATACTTTTTTGGATGCTTGTTAACCCCTTTCAATGAAAGTGATTCTCGTCAGTCTGTGCTTGGGGCTACTACCATAGGACACAAACCATAGTGATAGAACTTGGAACTACATTATTGTGCCAAGTTTCAAAGAGCTAGCACAAACCGTGTTTGATTTAGACTTCCAACTACATGTATCCATATAGGAGAAAACAGAGTGAAACTTAAACATGAAAACGGTTACTGCAAAGGAACGGTTTAACCTAGAAGAACGAAATTTGGTGAGCCAAGTGGGACTGGTGTACAGATCATTAAATGGAAGTATCATCAAGATTAGGTGAAAAAATGTTTGCTGAGATATCATGAAACTCGTTCTTTTTTGGAAGCTTGGCAACCCCTTTCAATGAAAGTGATTCTTGTCAGTCTCTGCTTGGGGCTACTTCCATAGGACACAAACCATAGCAAAAGAACTTGGAATTACATTATTCTTCCAAGTTTCAAAGAGCTAGCACAAACCGTGTTTGATTTAGAGTTCCAAATACATGTATCCATATAGGAGAAAACAGAGTGAAACCTAAACAGAAAACGGTTACTTCAAAGGAACGGTTTAACCTAGAAGAACGAAATTTGGTGAGCCAGTGGGATTGGTGTACTCATCATTACCTGCAAGTATCATAAAGATTGGGTGAAAAAATGATTGCTGAGATTTCCGGAAACTCGTAGTTTTTTGGAAGCTTGGCAACCCCTTTCAATGAAAGTGATTCTCGTCAGTCTCTGCTTAGAGCTACTTCAATAGGACACAACCATAGCGATAGATCTTGGAACTACATTATTGTGCCAAGTTTCAAAGAGCTAGCAGAAACTGTGTTTGATTTAGAGTTCCAAGTACATGTATCCATATAGGAGAAAACAGAGTGAAACCTAAAAATGAAAACGGTTACTGCAAAGGAAAAGTTTAACCTAGTAGAACGAAATTTGGTGAGCCAAGTGGGATGGTTTTCTGATCATTACCTGCAAGTATCATCAAGATTGGGTGCAAAAATGTTTGCTGAGATTTCAGGAAACTCGTAGTTTTTGGAAGCTTGGCAACCCCTTTCAATGAAAGTGATTCTCGTCAGTCTCTGCCTGGGGCTACTTCCATAGGACACAAAACACAGCCATAGAACTTGGAACTACATATTGTTCCAAGTTTCAAAGAGCTAGCACAAACCGTGTTTGATTTAGAGTTCCAACTACATGTATTCATATAGGAGAAAACAGAGTGAAACCTAAACATGAAAACGGTTACAGCACAGGATCGGTTTAACCTAGAAGAACGAAATTTGGTGAGCCAAGTGGGATTGGTGTACTGATCATTAAATGGATGTATCATCAAATTGGGTGAAAAAATGTTTGCTGAGATTTCCGGAAACTCGTAGTTTTTTGGAAGCTTGGCAAGCCCTTTCAATGAAAGTGATTCTCGTCATCTCTGCTTGGGGCTACTTCCATAGGACACAAACCATAGCGATAGAACTTGGAACTACATTATTGTGCCAAGTTTCAAAGAGCTAGCATAAACCGTGTTTGATATAGAGTTCCAACTACATGTATCCATATAGGAGAAAACAGAGTGAAACCTAAACATGAAAACGGTTACTGCAAAGGAACGGTTTAACCTAGAAGAACGAAATTTGGTGAGCCAGGTGAGATTGGTGTACTGATTATTAAATGGAAGTATCATAAAGATTGGGAGAAAAAATGATTGCTGAGATTTCAGGAAACTCGTAGTTTTTTGGAAGCCTGACAACCCCTTTCAATGAAAGTGATTCTCGTCAGTCTCTGCTTGGGGCTACTTCCATAGGACACAAACCATAGCGATAGAACTTGGAACTACATTATTGTGCCAAGTTTCCAAAGTGCTAGCACAAACCGTGTTTATTTTAGAGTTCCAACTACATGTATCCATATAGGACAAAACAGAGTGAAACCTAAACATGAAAACGGTTACTGCAAAGGAACGGTTTAACCTAGAAGAAAAATATTTGTTGAGCCAAGTGGGATTGGAGCACTGATCATTACCTGCAAGTACCACCACGATTGGGTGAAAAAATGTTTGCTGAGATTTCAGGAAACTCATAGTTTTTTGGTAGCTTGCCAACCCCTTTCAATGAAAGTGATTCTAGTCAGTCTCTGCTTGGGGCTACTTCCATAGGACACAAACCATAGCCAAAGAACTTGGAACTACATTATTGTGCCAAGTTTCAAAGAGCTAGCACAAACCGTGTTTGATTTAGAGTTCCAAATACATGAATCCATATAGGAGAAAACAGAGTGAAACCTAAACATGAAAACGGTTACTGCAAAGGAACGCTTTAACCTAGAAGAACGAAATTTCGTGAGCCAAGTGGGATTGGCGTACTGATCATTACCTGCAAGTATCATCAAGATTGGGTCAAAAAATGTTTGCTGAGATTTCAGGAAATTCATAGTTTTTTGGAAGCTTGGCAACCCCTTTCAATGAATTGATTCTCGTCAGTCTCTGCTTGGGGCTACTTCCATAGGACACAAACCATAGCCATAGAACTTGGAAATACATTATTGTGACACGTTTCAAAGAGCTAGTAGAAACCGTGTTTGATTTAGAGTTCCAACTACATGTATCCATATAGGAGAAAACAGAGTGAAACCTAAACATGAAAACGGTTACTGCAAAGGAATGGTTTAACCTAGTAGAACAAAATTTGGTGAGCCAAGTGGGACTGGTGTGCTGATCATTACCTGCAAGTATCATCAAGATTGGGTGAAAAAATGTTTGCTGAGATTTCAGGAAACTCGTAGTTTTTTGGAAGCTTGGCAACCTCATTCAATGAAAGTGATTCTCG
>NW_027553305.1:0-41554 GCF_045843805.1 Urocitellus parryii | reverse complement strand
CGAGTTTCCTGAAATCTCAGCAAACATTTTTTCACCCAATCTTGATGATAATTGCACGTGGTGATTGTACACGAATCCCACTTGGCTCACCATATTTCGTTCTTCTAGGTTAAACCGTTCCTTTGCAGGAACCGTTTTCATGTTTAGGTTTCACTCTGTTTTCTCCTATATGGATATATGTAGTTTGAACACTAAATCAAACAAGGTTTGTGCTAGCTCTTTGAAACGTGGCACAATAATGTAGTTCCAAGTTCTTTCACTAAGGTTTATGTCCTATTGAAGTAGCCCCAAGCAGAGACTGACGAGAATCACTTTTATTGAAAGGGGTTGCTAAGTTTCCAAAAAACTGCGAGTTTCCTGAAATCTCAGCAAACATTTTTTCACCCAATCTTGATGATACTTGCAGGTAGTGATCAGTACACGAATCCCACTTGGCTCACCAATTTCGTTCTTCTAGGTTAAACCGTTCCTTTGCAGGAACCGTTTTCATGTTTAGGTTTCACTCTATTTTCTCCTATATGGATACATGTAGTTGGAACACTAAATCAATCACGGTTTGTGCTAGGTCTTTGAAACTTGGCACTACAATGTAGTTCCAATTTCTATCGCTATGGTTTGTGTCCTATTGAAGTAGTCCCAAGCAGAGACTGACGAGAATCACTTTCATTGAAAGGGGTTGCCAAGCTTCCAAAAAACTACGAGTTTCCTGAAATCTCAGCAAATATTTTTTCACCCAATCATGAAGATACTTCCATTTAATGATCAGTACACCAATTGCACTTGGATCAACAAATTTCGTTCTTCTAGGTTAAACCGTTCCTTTGTAGTAACCGTTTTCATGTTTAGGTTTTACTCTGTTTTCTCCTGTATAGATACATGTAGTTTGAACTCTTAATCAAACACGGTTTGTGCTAGCTCTTTGAAACTTGGCACAATAATGTAGTTCCAATTTCTATCGCTATGGTTTTTGTCCTATTGAAGTAACACAAGCAGAGACTGACGAAAATCACTTTCATTGAAAGGGGTTGCCAAGCTTCCAAAAAACTACGAGTTTCCTGAAATCTCAGCAAACATTTTTTCACACAATCTTGATGATACTTGCAGGGAGAGATCTGTACACAATCCCACTTGGCTCACCAAATTTCGTTCTTCTATGTTAAACCATTCCTTTGCAGGAACCGTTTTCATGTTTAGGTTTCACTCTGTTTTCTCCTATATATATACATGTAGTTGGAACACTAAATCAAACACGGTTTGTGCTAGCTCTTTGAAACTTGGCACAACAATGTAGTTTCAATTTCTATCGCTATGGTTTGTGTCCTATTGATGTAGCCCCAAGCAGAGACTGACGAGTATCACTTTCATTGAAAGGTGTTGATAAACTTCCAAAAAACTACGAGTTTCCTGAAATCTCAGCAAATATTTTTCACCCAATCTTGATGATACTTGCACGGAGAGATCAGTACACGAATCCCACTTGGCTCACCAAATTTCGTTCTTCTAGGTTAAACTGTTCCTTTGCAGTAACCGTTTTCATGTTTAGGTTTCACTCTGTTTTCTCCTGTATTGATACATGTAGTTGGAACTCTAAATCAAATACGGGTTTGTGCTAGCTCTTTGAAACGTGGCACAATAATGTAGTTCCAAGTTCTTTCACTAAAGTTTATGTCCTATTGAAGTAGCCCCAAGCAGAGACTGACGAGAATCACTTTTATTGAAAGGGGTTGCTAAGTTTCCAAAAAACTGAGAGTTTCCTGAAATCTCAGCAAACATTTTTTGACCCAATCTTGATGATACTTGCACGGAGAGATCAGTACACGAATCCCACTTGGCTCACCAAATTTCGTTCTTCTAGGTTAAACCGTTCCTTTGCAGTAACCGTTTTCATGTTTAGGATTCACTCTGTTTTCTCCTACATGGATGTATGTATTTGGAAGTGTAAATCAAACACGGTTTGTGCTAGCTCTTTGATACTTGGTACTATGTTGTACTTCCAAGTTCTATCGCTATGGTTTGTGTCCTATTGAAGTAGCACCAAGCAGAGACTGACGAGAATCACTTTCATTGAAAGGGGTTGCCAAGCTTCCAAACACCTACGAGTTTCCG
Source organism: Urocitellus parryii (assembly GCF_045843805.1). Lineage (NCBI taxonomy): Eukaryota > Metazoa > Chordata > Mammalia > Rodentia > Sciuridae > Urocitellus > Urocitellus parryii. Next base: position 39,448 of record NW_027553305.1, on the reverse strand, counting down.
GAAATCTCAGCAAATATTTTTTCACCCAACTTGATGATACTTCCATTTAATGATCAGTACACCAATCCCACTTTGCTCACCAAATTTCGTTCTTCTAGGTTAAACCGATCCTTTGCAGTAACCGTTTTCATGTTTAGGTTTCACTCTGTTTTCTCCTACATGGATACATGTAGTTGGAACTCTAAATCAAACCCGGTTTGTGCTAGCTCTTTGAAACTTGGCACAATAATGTAGTTCCAAGTTCTATCGCTATGGTTTGTGTCCGATTGAAGTAGCCCCAAGCAGACACTGACGAGAATCACTTTCATTGAAAGGGGTTGCCAAGCTTCCAAAAAACTACGAGTTTCCTGAAATCTCAGCAAACATTTTTTCACCCAAACTTGATGATACTTGCAGGAAATGATCAGTACACGAGTCCCACTTGGCTCACCAAATTTCGTTCTTCTAGGTTAAACCGTTCCTTTGCAGTAACCGTTTTCATGTTTAGGTTTCACTCTGTTTTATCCTATATACATACATGTAGTTGGAACTCTAAATCAAACACGGTTTGTGCTAGCTCTTTGAAACTTGGCACAATAATGAAGTTCCAAGTTCTATCGCTATGGTTTGTGTCCTATTGAAGTAGTCCCAAGCAGAGACTGACGAGAATCACTTTCATTGAAAGGGGATGCCAAGCTTCCAAAAAACTACGAGTTTCCTGAAATCTCAGCAAACATTTTTTCACCCAATCTTGATGATAATTCCATTTAATGATCAGTACACCAATTGCACTTGGCTCACCAACCTTCATTCTTCTAGGTTAAACCGTTACTTTTCAGTAACCGTATTCATGTTTAGGTTTCACTCTGTTTTCTCCTACATGGATACATGTAGTTGGAACTCTAAATCAAACACGGTTTGTGCTAGCTCTTTGAAACTTGGCACAATAATGAAGTTCCAAGTTCTATCGCTATGGTTTGTGTCCTATTGAAGTAGCCCCAAGCAGAGACTGACGAGAGTCACCTTCATTGAAAGGGGTTGAAAGCTTCCAACAAACCACGAGTTTCCTGAAATCTCAGCAAACATTTTTTCACCCAATCTTGATGATACTTCGATTTAATGATCAGTACACCAATTCCACTTGGCTCACCAAACTTCGTTCTTCTAGGTTAAACCGTTCCTTTGCAGTAACCGTTTTCATGTTTAGGTTTCACTCTGTTTTCTCCTATATGGATACATGTAGTTGGAACTCTAAAACAAACACGGTTTGTGCAAGCTCTTTGAAGCTTGGCACAATAATGAAGTTCCAAGTTCTATCGCTATGGTTTGTGTCCTATTGAAGTAGCCCCAAGCAGAGACTGACGAGAATCACTTTCATTGAAAGGGGTTGCCAAGCTTCCAAAATACTATGAGTTTCCTGAAATCTCAGCAAACATTTTTTCACCCAATCTTCATGATACTTGCAGGAAATGTTCAGTACACCAATCCAACTTTGCTCACCTAGTTTCGTTCTTTTACATTAAACCGTTCCTTTGCAGTACCCGTTTTCATGTTTAGGTTTCACTCTGTTTTCTCCTATATAGATACATGTAGTTGGAACTCTAAATCAAACACGGTTTGTGCTAGCTCTTTGAAACTTGGCACAATAATGAAGTTCCAAGTTCTATCGCTATGGTTTGTGTCCTATTGAAGTAGCCCCAAGCAGAGACTGACGAGAATCACTTTCATTGAAAGGGGATGCCAAGCTTCCAAAAAACTACAAGTTTCCTGAAATCTCAGCAAACATTTTTTCAGCCAATCTTGATGATAATTCCATTTAATGATCAGTACACCAATTGCACTTGGCTCACCAACCTTCGTTCTTCTAGGTTAAACCGTTACTTTTCAGTAACCGTATTCATGTTTAGGTTTCACTCTGTTTTCTCCTACATGGATACATGTAGTTGGAACTCTAAATCAAACACGGTTTGTGCTAGCTCTTTGAAACTTGGCACAATAATGAAGTTCCAAGTTCTATCGCTATGGTTTGTGTCCTATTGAAGTAGCCCCAAGCAGAGACTGACGAGAGTCACCTTCATTGAAAGGGGTTGAAAAGCTTCCAACAAACCACGAGTTTCCTGAAATCTCAGCAAACCTTTTTTCACCCAATCTTGATGATACTTCGATTTAATGATCAGTACACCAATTCCACTTGGCTCACCAAACTTCGTTCTTCTAGGTTAAACCGTTCCTTTGCAGTAACCGTTTTCATGTTTAGGTTTCACTCTGTTTTCTCCTATATGGATACATGTAGTTGGAACTCTAAAACAAACACGGTTTGTGCAAGCTCTTTGAAGCTTGGCACAATAATGAAGTTCCAAGTTCTATCGCTATGGTTTGTGTCCTATTGAAGTAGCCCCAAGCAGAGACTGACGAGAATTACTTGCATTGAAAGGGGTTGCCAAGCTTCCAAAAAACTACGAGTTTCCTGAAATCTCAGCAAACATTTTTTCACCCAATCTTCATGATAATTGCAGGAAATGTTCACTACACCAATCCAACTTTGCTCACCAAATTTCGTTCTTATACGTTAAACTCTTCCTTTGCAGTAACCTTTTTCATGTTTAGGTTTCACTCTGTTTTCTCCTATATGGATACATGTTGTTGTAAATCTAAATCAAACACGGTTTTTGCAAGCTCTTTGAAACTTGGCACAATAATATAGGTCCAAGATCTATCAGTTTGGTTTTTGTCCTATTAAAGTAGCCCCAAGCAGAGACTGAGGAGAATCACTTTCATTGAAAGGGGTTGCCAAGCTTCCAAAAAACTACGAGTTTCCTGAAATCTCAGCAAACATTTTTTCACCCAATCTTGATGATACTTGCGGGTAATGATCAGTACACCAATCCCACTTGGCTCACAAAATTTAGTTCTTCTTGGTTAAACCGTTCCTTTGCTTTAACCGTTTTCATGTTTCGGTTTCACTCTGTTTTCTCCTATATGGGTACATGTCGTTGGAACTCGAAATCAAACACGGTTTGTGCAAGCTCTTTGCAACTTGGCACAATAATGTAGTTCCAAGTTCTATCGCTATGGTTTGTGTCCTATTGAAGTAGCTCCAAGCAGAGACTGATGAGAATCACTTTCATTGAAAGATGTTGCCAAGCTTCCAGAAAGTACAGGTTTCCAGAAATCTCAGCAAACATTTTTTCACCCTATCTTGATGATGCTTCCATTTAATGATCAGCCCGCCAATCCCACTTGGCTCACCAAATTTCGTTCTTCTAGGTTAAACCGTTCCTTTGCAGTAACCGTTTTCATGTTTAGGTTTCACTCTGTTTTCTCCTATATGGATACATGTTTTTGGAACTCTACATCAAACACGGTTTGTGCTAGCTCTTTGAAACTTGGCACAATAATGTAGTTCCAAGTTCTGTCGCTATGGTTCGTGTCCTATTGAAGTAGCCCCAAGCGATGACTGACGAGAATCACTTTCGTTGAAAAGGGTTGCCAAGTTTCCAGAAAACTGCGAGTTTCCTGAAATCTCAGCAAACATTTTTTCACCCAATCGTGATGATACTTCAATTTAATGGTCAGTCCACCAATCCCACTTGGCTCACCAAATTTCGTTCTTCTAGGTTAAACTGTTCCTTTGCAGTAACCGTTTTCATGTTTAGGTTTCACTCTGTTTTCTCCTATATGGATACATGTAGTTGGAACTCTAAATCAAACACGGTTTGTGCTAGCTCTTTGAAACTTGGCACAATAATGTAGTTCCAAGTTCTATCACTATGGTTTGTGTCCTATTGATGTAGCCTAAGCAGAGACTGACGAGAATCACTTACATTGAAAGGGGTTGCCAAGCTTCCAAAAAACTACGAGTTTCCTGAAATCTCAGTAAACATTTTTTCACCCAATCTTGATGATACATGCAGGTAGTGATCAGTACACAAATCCCACTTGGCTCACCAAATTTCGTTCTTCTAGGTTAAACCGTTCCTTTGCAGTATCTGTTTTCATGTTTAGGTTTCACTCTGTTTTCTCCTATGTGGATACCTGTTTTTGGAACTCTAAATCAAACACGGTTTGTGCTAGCTCTTTGAAACTTGGCACAATATTGGAGTTCCAAGTTCTATCGCTATGGTTTGTGTCCTACTGAATAAGCCCCAAGCAGAGACTGACGAGAATCACTTTCATTGAAAGGGGTTTGCAAGCTTCCAAAAAACTACCAGTTTCCTGAAATCTCAGCAAACATTTTTTCACCCAATCTTGATGATACTTGCAGGTAGTGATCAGTACACCAATCCCACTTGGCACACCAAATTTCGTTCTTCTAGGTTAAACCGTTCCTTTGCAGTAACCGTTTTCATGTTTAGGTTTCACTCGGTTTTCTCCTATATTGATACATGTAGTTGGAACTCTAAATCAAACACGGTTTGTGCTAGCTCTTTGAAACTTGGCACAATAATGTAGTTCCAAGTTCTATCGCTATGGTTTGTGTCCTATTGAAGAAGCCCCAAGCAGAGACTGACGAGAATCACTTTCATTGAAAGGGGTTGAAAGCTTCCAAAAAACTACTATTTATGGAAATTTCAGCAAACATTTTTTCACCCCATCATGATGATACTTCCATTTAATGATCAGCCCACCAATCCCACTTGGCTCACCAAATTTCGTTCTTCTAGGTTAAACTGTTCCTTTGCAGTAACCGTTTTCATGTTTAGGTTTCACTCTGTTTTCTCCTATATGGATACATGTAGTTGGAACTCTAAATCAAACACGGTTTGTGCTAGCTCTTTGAAACTTGGCACAATAATGTAGTTCCAAGTTCTATCGCTATGGTTTGTGTCCTATTGAAGTAGGCCGAAGCAGAGACTGACGAGAATCACTTTCATTGAAAGGGGTTGCCAAGCTTCCAAAAAACTACGAGTTTCATGAAATCTCATCAAACATTTTTTCATACAATCTTGATGATACTTGCAGGTAATGATCAGTACACCAATCCCACTTGGCTCACAAAATTTAGTTCTTCTAGGTTAAACAGTTCCTTTGCTTTAACCGTTTTCATCTTTAGGTTTCACTCTGTTTTCTCCTATAAGGATACATGTAGTTGGAACTCGAAATCAAACACGGTTTGTGCAAGCTCTTTGAAACTTGGCACAATAATGTAGTTCCAAGTTCTATCGCTATGGTTTGTGTCCTATTGAAGAAGCCCCAAGCAGAGACTGACGAGAATCACTTTCATTGAAAGATGTTGCCAAGCTTCTTGAAAGTACGAGTTTCCAGATATCTCAGCAAACATTTTTTCATCCTATCTTGATGATGCTTCCATTTAATGATCAGCCCGCTAATCCCACTTGGCTCACCAAATTTCGTTCTTCTAGGTTAAACCGTTCCTTTGCAGTAACCGTTTTCATGTTTAGGTTTCACTCTGTTTTCTCCTATATGGATACATGTCGTTGGAACTCTAAATGAAACACGGTTTGTGCTAGCTCTTTAAAACTTGGCACAATATGTAGTTCCAAGTTCTATCGCTATGGTTTGTGTCCTATTGAAGTAGGCCCAAGCAGAGACTGACGAGAATCACTTTCGTTGAAAGGGGTTGCCAAGCTTCCAAAAAACTACGAGTTTCCTGAAATCTCAGCAAACATTTTTTCACCCAATCTTGATGATATTTCCACTTAATGATCAGCCCACCAATCCCACTTGGCTCACCAAATTTCGTTCTGTAGGTTAAACCGTTCCTTTGCAGTAACCGTTTTCTAGTTTAGGTTTCACTGTTTTCTCCTATATGGATACATGTAGTTGGAACTCTTAATCAAATACGGTTTGTGCTAGCTCTATGAAACTTGTCACAATAATGTAGTTCCAAGTTCTATCGCTATGGTTTGTGTCCTATTGAAGTAGCCCCAAGCAGAGACTGACGAGAATCACTTTCATTGAAAGGGGTTGCCAAGCTTCCACAAAACTGCGAGTTTCCTCAAATCTCAGCAAACATTTTTTCACCCAATCGTGATGATACTTCCATTTAATGATCAGTCCACCAATCCCACTTGGCTCACCAAATTTCGTTCTTCTAGGTTAAACTGTTCCTTTCATTAACCGTTTTCATGTTTAGGTTTCACTCTGTTTTCTCCTATATGGATACATGTAGTTGGAACTCTTAATCAAACACGGTTTGTGCTAGCTCTTTGAAATTTGGCACAATAATGTAGTTCCAAGTTCTATCACTATGGTTTGTGTCCTTTGATGTAGCCTAAGCAGAGACTGACGAGAATCAGTTACATTGAAAGGGGTTGCCAAGCTTCCAAAAAACTACGAGTTTCCTGACATCTCAGCAAACATTTTTTCACCCAATCTTGATGATACATGCAGGTAGGGATCAGTACACGAATCCCACTTGGCTCACCAAATTTCGTTCTTCTAGGTTAAACCGTTCCTTTGCAGGAACTGTTTTCATGTTTAGGTTTCACTCTGTTTTCTCCTATGTGGATACCTGTTGTTGGAACTCTAAATCAAACACGGTTTGTGCTAGCACTTTGAAACTTGGCACAATAATGTGGTTCCAAATTCTACCACTATGGTTTGTGTCCTGTTGAAGGAGGCGCAAGCAGAGACTGACGAGAATCACTTTCATTGAAAGAGGTTGCCAAGCTTAGAAAAATCCACGAGTTTCCGGAAATATCAGCAAACATTTTTTCACCCAATCTTGATGATGTTTCCACTTAATGTTTAGCCCACCAATCCCACTTGGCTCACCAAATTTCGTTCTGTAGGTTAAACCATTCCTTTGCAGTAACCGATTTCATGTTTAGGTTTCACTGTTTTCTCATATATGAATACATGTAGTTGGAACTCTAAATCAAACACGGTTTGTGCAAGCTCTTTGAAACTTGGCACAATAATGTAGTTCCAAGTTCTATCGCTATGGTTTGTGTCCTATTGAAGTAGCCCCAAGCAGAGACTGACGAGAATCACTTTCATTGAAACGGGTTGCCAAGCTTCCAGAAAACTGCGAGTTTCCTGAAATCTCAGCAAACATTTTTTCACCCAATCATGATTATACTTGCAGGTAATGATCAGTACACCAATCCCACTTGGCTCACAAAATTTCGTTCTTCTAGGTTAAACCGTTCCTTTGCAGTAACCGTTTTCATGTTTAGGTTTCACTCTGTTTTCTCCTATATGGATACATGTAGTTGGAACTCTAAATCAAACACGGTTTGTGCTGGCTCTTTGAAACTGGGCACAATAATGTAGTTCCAAGTTTTATCGCTATGGTTTGTGTCCTACTGAAGAAGCCCCAAGCAGAGACTGACGAGAATCACTTTCATTGAAAGGTGTTGCCAAGCTTCCAAAAAACTATGAGTTTCCTGAAATCTCAGCAAACATTTTTTCACCCAATCTTGATGATACTTGTAGGTAATGATCAGTACACCAATCTCACATTGCTCACTAAATTTCGTTCTTCTAGGTTAAACCGTTCCTTTGCAGTAACCGTTTTCATGTTTAGGTTTCACTCTGTTTTCTCCTATATGGATACATGTATTTGGAACTCTAAATCAAACACGGTTTGTGCTAGTTCTTTGAAACTTGGCACAATAATGTAGTTCCAATTTCTATCGCTATGGTTTGTGTCCTATTGAAGTAACACAAGCAGAGACTGAAGAGAATCACTTTCATTGAAAGGGGTTGCCAAGCTTCCAAAAAACTACGAGTTTAATGAAATCTCAGCAAACATTTTTTCACCCAATCTTGATGATACTTCCATTTAATGATCACCCTCCAATTCCACTTGGCTCACCAAATTTCGTTCTTCTAGGTTAAACCGTTCCCTTGCAGTAACCGTTTTCATGTTTAGGTTTCACTCTGTTTTCTCCTATATGGATGTATGTATTTGGAAGTGTAAATCAAACACGGTTTTTGCTAGCTCTTTGATACATGGCACAATGATGTACTTCCAGGTTCTATCACTATGGTTTGTGTCCTATTGAAGTAGCCGCAAGCAGAGACTGACGAGAATCACTTTCATTGAAAGGGGTTGCCAAGCTTCCAGAAAACTACGAGTTTCCGGAAATCTCAGCAAACATTTTTTCACCCAATATTGATGACACTTGCAGGTAATGATCAGTACACCAATCCAACTTTCCTCACCATATTTCGTTGTTCCAGGTTAAACCGTTCCTTTGCAGTAACCGTTTTCATGTTTAGGTTTCACTCTGTTTTCTCCTATATGGATATATGTAGTTTGAACACTAAATCAAACACGGTTTGTGCTAGATCTTTGAAACGTGGCACAATAATGTAGTTCCAAGTTCTTTCACTAAGGTTTATGTCCTTTTGAAGTAGCCCCAAGCAGAGACTGACGAGAATCACTTTTATTGAAAGGGGTTGCTAAGTTTCCAAAAAACTGCGAGTTTCCTGAAATCTCAGCAAACATTTTTTCACCCAATCTTGATGATACTTGCAGGGAGAGATCTGTACACAAATCCACTTGGCTCACCAAATTTCGTTCTTCTAGGTTAAATCGTTCCTCTGCAGGAACCGTTTTCATGTTTAGGTTTCACTCTGTTTTCTCCTATAAGGATACATGTAGTTGGAAGTCTAAATCAAACACGGTTTGTGCTAGCTCTTTGAAACTTGGCACAATAATGTAGTTCCAAGTTCTATCGCTATGGTTTGTGTCCCACTGAAGTAGCACCAAGCAGAGACTGACGAGAATCACTTGTATTGAAAGGGGTTGCTAAGTTTCCAAAAACTGCGAGTTTCCTGAAATCTCAGCAAACATTTTTTCACCCAATCTTGATACTTGCAGGTAGTGATCAGTACACGAATCCCACTTGGCTCACCAAATTTCGTTCTTCTAGGTTAAACCGTTCCTTTGCAGTAACCGTTTTCATGTTTAGGTTTCACTCTGATTTCTCCTATATGGATACATGTAGTTGGAACTCTAAATCAAACACTGTTTGTGCTAGCTCGTTGAAACTTGGCACAATGATGTACTTCCAAGTTCTATCGCTATGGTTTGTGTCCTATTGAAGTAGCCCCAAGCAGAGACTGACGAGAATCACTTTCATTGAAAGCCAAGCTTCCAAAAAACTACGAGTTTCCGGAAATCTCAGCAAACATTTTTTCACCCAATCTTGATGATACTTCCATTTAATGATCAGTACACCACTTCCACTTGGATCCCCAAATTTCGTTCTTCTAGGTTAAACCGTTCTTTTGCAGTAACCGTTTTCATGTTTAGGTTTCACTCTGTTTTCTCCTGTATGGATACATGTAGTTGGAACACTAAATCAAACTCGGTTAGTGCTAGCTCTTTGAAACTTGGCACAATAATGTAGTTCCAAGTTCTATCGCTGTGGTTTGTTTGTTATTCAAGTAGCCCCAAGCAGAGACTGACGAGAATCACTTTTATTGGAAGGGGTTGCTAAGTTTAGAAAAAACTGCGAGTTTCCTGAAATCTCAGCAAACATTTTTTCGCCCAATCTTGATGATACTTGCAGGTAGAGATCAGTACACGAATCCCACTTGGCTCACCCAATTTCGTTCTTCTAGGTTAAACCGTTCCTTTGCAGTAACCGTTTTCATGTTTAGGTTTCACTCTGTTTTCTCCTATATGGATATATGTAGTTTGAACATGAAATCAAACACGGTTTGTGCTAGCTCTTTGAAACGTGGCACAATAATGTAGTTCCAAGTTCTTTCACTAAGGTTTATGTCCTATTGAAGTTGCCCCAAGCAGAGACTGACGAGAATCACTTATATTGAAAGGGGTTGCCAAGTTTCCAAAAAACTGCGAGTTTCCTGAAATCTCAGCAAACAGTTTTTCACCCAATCTTGATGATACTTGCAGGTAGTGATCAGTACACGAATCCCACTTGGCTCACCAAATTTCGTTCTTCTAGGTTAAACCGTTCCTTTGCAGTAACCGTTTTCATGTTTAGGTTCCACTCTGTTTTCTCCTATATGGATGCATGTATTTGGAAGTGTAAATCAAACACGGTTTGTGCTAGCTCTTTGATACTTGGCACAATGATGTACTTCCAAGTTCTATCGCTATGATTCGTGTCCTATTGAAGTAGCCCCAAGAAGAGACTGACGAGAATCACTTTCATTGAAAGGGGTTGCCAAGCTTCCAAAAAACTACGAGTTTCCTGAAATCTCAGCAAACATTTTTTCACCCAATCTTGATGACCCTTGCAGGTAATGATCAGTACACCAATCCCACTTGGCTCACCATATTTCGTTGTTCTAGGTTAAACCGTTCCTTTGCAGTAACCGTTTTCATGTTTAGGTTTCACTCTGTTTTCTCCTATATGGATATATGTAGTTTGAACACTAAATGAAACACGGTTTGTGCTAGCTCTTTGAAACGTGGCACAATAATGTAGTTCCAAGTTCTTTCACTAAGGTTTATGTCCTATTGAAGTAGCCCCAAGCAGAGACTGAGGAGAATCACTTTTATTGAAAGGGGTTGCTAAGTTTCCAAAAAAACTGCGAGTTTCCTGAAATCTCAGCAAACATTTTTTCACCCAATCTTGATGATAATTGCACGTGGTGATTGTACACGAATCCCACTTGGCTCACCATATTTCGTTCTTCTAGGTTAAACCGTTCCTTTGCAGGAACCGTTTTCATGTTTAGGTTTCACTCTGTTTTCTCCTATATGGATATATGTAGTTTGAACACTAAATCAAACAAGGTTTGTGCTAGCTCTTTGAAACGTGGCACAATAATGTAGTTCCAAGTTCTTTCACTAAGGTTTATGTCCTATTGAAGTAGCCCCAAGCAGAGACTGACGAGAATCACTTTTATTGAAAGGGGTTGCTAAGTTTCCAAAAAACTGCGAGTTTCCTGAAATCTCAGCAAACATTTTTTCACCCAATCTTGATGATACTTGCAGGTAGTGATCAGTACACGAATCCCACTTGGCTCACCAAATTTCGTTCTTCTAGGTTAAACCGTTCCTTTGCAGGAACCGTATTCATGTTTAGGTTTCACTCTGTTTTCTCCTACATGGATACATGTAGTTGGAACTCTAAATCAAACACGGTTTGTGCTAGCTCTTTGAAACTTGGCACAATAATGAAGTTCCAAGTTCTATCGCTATGGTTTGTGTCCTATTGAAGTAGCCCCAAGCAGAGACTGACGAGAGTCACCTTCATTGAAAGGGGTTGAAAGCTTCCAACAAACCACGAGTTTCCTGAAATCTCAGCAAACATTTTTTCACCCAATCTTGATGATACTTCGATTTAATGATCAGTACACCAATTCCACTTGGCTCACCAAACTTCGTTCTTCTAGGTTAAACTGTTCCTTTGCAGTAACCGTTTCATGTTTAGGTTTCACTCTGTTTTCTCCTATATGGATACATGTAGTTGGAACTCTAAAAACAAACACGGTTTGTGCAAGCTCTTTGAAGCTTGGCACAATAATGAAGTTCCAAGTTCTATCGCTATGGTTTGTGTCCTATTGAAGTAGCCCCCAAGCAGAGACTGACGAGAATCACTTTCATTGAAAGGGGTTGCCAAGCTTCCAAAATACTACGAGTTTCCTGAAATCTCAGCAAACATTTTTTCACCCAATCTTCATGATACTTGCAGGAAATGTTCAGTACACCAATCCAACTTTGCTCACCTAGTTTCGTTCTTTTACATTAAACCGTTCCTTTGCAGTACCCGTTTTCATGTTTAGGTTTCACTCTGTTTTCTCCTTATAGATACATGTAGTTGGAACTCTAAATCAAACACGGTTTGTGCTAGCTCTTTGAAACTTGGCACAATAATGAAGTTCCAAGTTCTATCGCTATGGTTTGTGTCCTATTGAAGTAGCCCCAAGCAGAGACTGACGAGAATCACTTTCATTGAAAGGGGATGCCAAGCTTCCAAAAAACTACAAGTTTCCTGAAATCTCAGCAAACATTTTTTCAGCCAATCTTGATGATAATTCCATTTAATGATCAGTACACCAATTGCACTTGGCTCACCAACCTTCGTTCTTCTAGGTTAAACCGTTACTTTTCAGTAACCGTATTCATGTTTAGGTTTCACTCTGTTTTCTCCTACATGGATACATGTAGTTGGAACTCTAAATCAAACACGGTTTGTGCTAGCTCTTTGAAACTTGGCACAATAATGAAGTTCCAAGTTCTATCGCTATGGTTTGTGTCCTATTGAAGTAGCCCCAAGCAGAGACTGACGAGAGTCACCTTCATTGAAAGGGGTTGAAAAGCTTCCAACAAACCACGAGTTTCCTGAAATCTCAGCAAATCTTTTTTCACCCAATCTTGATGATACTTCGATTTAATGATCAGTACACCAATTCCACTTGGCTCACCAAACTTCGTTCTTCTAGGTTAAAACCGTTCCTTTTGCAGTAACCGTTTTCATGTTTAGGTTTCACTCTGTTTTCTCCTATATGGATACATGTAGTTGGAACTCTAAAACAAACACGGTTTGTGCAAGCTCTTTGAAGCTTGGCACAATAATGAAGTTCCAAGTTCTATCGCTATGGTTTGTGTCCTATTGAAGTAGCCCCAAGCAGAGACTGACGAGAATCACTTTCATTGAAAGGGGTTGCCCAAGCTTCCAAAAAACTACGAGTTTCCTGAAATCTCAGCAAACATTTTTTCACCCAATCTTCATGATACTTGCAGGAAATGTTCAGTACACCAATCCAACTTTGCTCACCTAGTTTCGTTCTTTTACATTAAACCGTTCCTTTGCAGTACCCGTTTTCATGTTTAGGTTTCACTCTGTTTTCTCCTATATAGATACATGTAGTTGGAACTCTAAATCAAACACGGTTTGTGCTAGCTCTTTGAAACTTGGCACAATAATGTAGTTCCAAGTTCTTTCGCTATGGTTTGTGTCCTTTTGAAGTAGCCCCAAGCAGAGACTGACGAGAATCAGTTTCATTGAAAGGGGTTGCCAAGCTTCCAAAAAACTACGAGTTTCCGGAAATCTCACCAAACATTTTTTCACCCAATCTTGATGATACTTCCATTTAATGATCAGTACAAGCATCCCACTTTGGCTCACCAAATTTCGTTCTTCTAGGTTAAACCGTTCCTTTGCAGTAACCGTTTTCATATTTAGGTTTCACTCTATTTTCTACTATATGGATACATGTAGTTGGAATTCTAAATCAAACACGGTTTGTGCTAGCTCTTTGAAACTTGGCACAATAATGAAGTTCCAAGTTCTATCGGTATGGTTTGTGTCCTATTGAAGTAGCCCCAAGCAGAGACTGACGAGAATCACCTTCATTGAAAGGGTTGAAAAGCTTTCAAAAAACTACGAGTTTCCGGAAATCTCACCAAACATTTTATCACCCAATCTTGATGATACTTCGATTTAATGATCAGTACACCAATGCCACCTTGGCTCACCAAACTTCGTTTCTTCTAGGTTAAACCGTCTTTTGCAGTAACCGTTTTCATGTTTAGGTTTCACTCTGTTTTCTCCTATATAGATACATGTAGTTGGAACTCTAAATCAAACACGGGTTTGTGCTAGCTCTTTGAAACTTGGCACAATAATGTAGTTCCAAGTTCTTTCGCTATGGTTTTGTGTCCTATTGAAGTAGCCCCAAGCAGAGACTGACGAGAATCACTTATATTGAAAGGGGTTGCTAAGCTTCCAAAAACTGCGAGTTTCCTGAAACTCAGCAAACATTTTTTCACCCAATCTTGATGATACTTGCAGGTAGTGATCAGTCCACGAATCCCACTTGGCTCACCAAATTTCGTTCTTCTAGGTTAAACCGTTCCTTTGCAGTAACCGTTTTCATGTTTAGGTTTCACTTGTTTTCTCCTATATAGATACATGTAGTTGGAACTCTAAATCAAACACGGTTTGTGCTAGCTCTTTGAAACTTGGCACAATAATGAAGTTCCAAGTTCTATCGCTATGGTTTGTGTCCTATTGAAGTAGCCTCAAGCAGAGACTGACGAGAATCACTTTCATTGAAAGGGGATGCCAAGCTTCCAAAAAACTACGAGTTTCCTGTAATCTCAGCAAATATTTTTTCAGCCAATCTTGATGATAATTCCATTTAATGATCAGTACACCAATTGCACTTGGCTCACCAACCTTCGTTCTTCTAGGTTAAACCGTTACTTTTCAGTAACCGTATTCATGTTTAGGTTTCACTCTGTTTTCTCCTACATGGATACATGTAGTTGGAACTCTAAATCAAACACGGTTTGTGCTAGCTCTTTGAAACTTGGCACAATAATGAAGTTACAAGTTCTATCGCTATGGTTTGTGTCCTATTGAAGTAGCCCCAAGCAGAGACTGACGAGAGTCGGTTGAAAAGCTTCCAACAAACCACGAGTTTCCTGAAATCTCAGCAAACATTTTTTCACCCAATCTTCATGATACTTGCAGGAAATGTTAGGTACACCAATCCAACTTTGCTCACCTAGTTTCGTTCTTTTACATTAAACCGTTCCTTTGCAGTACCCGTTTTCATGTTTAGGTTTCACTCTGTTTTCTCCTATATAGATACATGTAGTTGGAACTCTAAATCAAACACGGTTTGTGCTAGCTCTTTGAAACTTGGCACAATAATGAAGTTCCAAGTTCTATCGCTATGGTTTGTGTCCTATTGAAGTAGCCCCAAGCAGAGACTGACGAGAATCACTTTCATTGAAAGGGGATGCCAAGCTTCCAAAAAACTACAAGTTTCCTGAAATCTCAGCAAACATTTTTTCAGCCAATCTTGATGATAATTCCATTTAATGATCAGTACACCAATTGCACTTGGCTCACCAACCTTCGTTCTTCTAGGTTAAACCGTTACTTTTCAGTAACCGTATTCATGTTTAGGTTTCACTCTGTTTTCTCCTACATGGATACATGTAGTTGGAACTCTAAATCAAACACGGTTTGTGCTAGCTCTTTGAAACTTGGCACAATAATGAAGTTCCAAGTTCTATCGCTATGGTTTGTGTCCTATTGAAGTAGCCCCAAGCAGAGACTGACGAGAGTCACCTTCATTGAAAGGGGTTGAAAAGCTTCCAACAAACCACGAGTTTCCTGAAATCTCAGCAAACCTTTTTTCACCCAATCTTGATGATACTTCGATTTAATGATCAGTACACCAATTCCACTTGACTCACCAAACTTCGTTCTTCTAGGTTAAACCGTTCCTTTGCAGTAACCGTTTTCATGTTTAGGTTTCACTCTGTTTTCTCCTATATGGATACATGTAGTTGGAACTCTAAAACAAACACGGTTTGTGCAAGCTCTTTGAAGCTTGGCACAATAATGAAGTTCCAAGTTCTATCGCTATGGTTTGTGTCCTATTGAAGTAGCCCCAAGCAGAGACTGACGAGAATCACTTTCATTGAAAGGGGTTGCCAAGCTTCCAAAAAACTACGAGTTTCCTGAAATCTCAGCAAACATTTTTTCACCCAATCTTCATGATACTTGCAGGAAATGTTCACTACACCAATCCAACTTTGCTCACCTAGTTTCGTTCTTTTACATTAAACCGTTCCTTTGCAGTACCCGTTTTCATGTTTAGGTTTCACTCTGTTTTCTCCTATATAGATACATGTAGTTGGAACTCTAAATCAAACACGGTTTGTGCTAGCTCTTTGAAACTTGGCACAATAATGTAGTTCCAAGTTCTTTCGCTATGGTTTGTGTCCTTTTGAAGTAGCCCCAAGCAGAGACTGACGAGAATCAGTTTCATTGAAAGGGGTTGCCAAGCTTCCAAAAAACCACGAGTTTCCGGAAATCTCACCAAACATTTTTTCACCCAATCTTGATGATACTTCCATTTAATGATCAGTACAAGCATCCCACTTGGCTCACCAAATTTCGTTCTTCTAGGTTAAACCGTTCCTTTGCAGTAACCGTTTTCATGTTTAGGTTTCACTCTATTTTCTACTATATGGATACATGTAGTTGGAATTCTAAATCAAACACGGTTTGTGCTAGCTCTTTGAAACTTGGCACAATAATGAAGTTCCAAGTTCTATCGGTATGGTTTGTGTCCTATTGAAGTAGCCCCAAGCAGAGACTGACGAGAATCACCTTCATTGAAAGGGGTTGAAAAGCTTTCAAAAAACTCAAAAAACTACGAGTTTCCGGAAATCTCACCAAACATTTTATCACCCAATCTTGATGATACTTCGATTTAATGATCAGTACACCAATGCCACTTGGCTCACCAAACTTCGTTCTTCTAGGTTAAACCGGTCTTTTGCAGTAACCGTTTTCATGTTTAGGTTTCACTCTGTTTTCTCCTATATAGATACATGTAGTTGGAACTCTAAATCAAACACGGTTTGTGCTAGCTCTTTGAAACTTGGCACAATAATGTAGTTCCAAGTTCTTTCGCTATGATTTGTGTCCTATTGAAGTAGCCCCAAGCAGAGACTGACGAGAATCACTTATATTGAAAGGGGTTGCTAAGCTTCCAAAAACTGCGAGTTTCCTGAAAACTCAGCAAACATTTTTTCACCCAATCTTGATGATACTTGCAGGTAGTGATCAGTCCACGAATCCCACTTGGCTCACCAAATTTCGTTCTTCTAGGTTAAACCGTTCCTTTGCAGTAACCGTTTTCATGTTTAGGTTTCACTTGTTTTCTCCTATATAGATACATGTAGTTGGAACTCTAAATCAAACACGGTTTGTGCTAGCTCTTTGAAACTTGGCACAATAATGAAGTTCCAAGTTCTATCGCTATGGTTTGTGTCCTATTGAAGTAGCCTCAAGCAGAGACTGACGAGAATCACTTTCATTGAAAGGGGATGCCAAGCTTCCAAAAAACTACGAGTTTCCTGTAATCTCAGCAAACATTTTTTCAGCCAATCTTGATGATAATTCCATTTAATGATCAGTACACCAATTGCACTTGGCTCACCAACCTTCGTTCTTCTAGGTTAAACCGTTACTTTTCAGTAACCGTATTCATGTTTAGGTTTCACTCTGTTTTCTCCTACATGGATACATGTAGTTGGAACTCTAAATCAAACACGGTTTGTGCTAGCTCTTTGAAACTTGGCACAATAATGAAGTTACAAGTTCTATCGCTATGGTTTGTGTCCTATTGAAGTAGCCCCAAGCAGAGACTGACGAGAGTCACCTTCATTGAAAGGGGTTGAAAAGCTTCCAACAAACCACGAGTTTCCTGAAATCTCAGCAAACATTTTTTCACCCAATCTTGATGATACTTCGATTTAATGATCAGTACACCAATTCCACTTGGCTCACCAAACTTCGTTCTTCTAGGTTAAACCGTTCCTTTGCAGTAACCGTTTTCATGTTTAGGTTTCACTCTGTTTTCTCCTATATGGATACATGTAGTTGGAACTCTAAAACAAACACGGTTTGTGCTAGCTCTTTGAAGCTTGGCAAAATAATGAAGTTCCAAGTTCTATCGCTATGGTTTGTGTCCTATTGAAGTAGCCCCAAGCAGAGACTGACGAGAATCACTTTCATTGAAAGGGGTTGCCAAGCTTCCAAAAAACTACGAGTTTCCTGAAATCTCAGCAAACATTTTTTCACCCAATCTTGATGATACTTGCAGGAAATGATCAGTACACCAATCCAACTTTGCTCACCAAGTTTCGTTCTTTTACATTAAACCGTTCCTTTGCAGTAACCGTTTTCATGTTTAGGTTTCACTCTGTTTTCTCCTATATAGATACATGTAGTTGGAACTCTAAATCAAACACGGTTTGTGCTAGCTCTTTGAAACTTGGCACAATAATGTAGTTCCAAGTTCTTTCGCTATGGTTTGTGTCCTATTGAAGTAGCCCCAAGCAGAGACTGACGAGAATCACTTTCATTGAAAGGGGTTGCCAAGCTTCCAAAAAACTACGAGTTTCCTGAAATCTCAGCAAACATTTTTTCACCCAATCTTGATGATACTTGCAGGAAATGATCAGTACACGAATGCCACTTGGCTCACCCAACTTCGTTCTTCTAGGTTAAACCGTTCCTTTGCAGTAACCGTTTTCATGTTTAGGTTTCACTCTGTTTTCTCCTATATAGATACATGTAGTTGGAACTCTAAATCAAACACGGTTTGTGCTAGCTCTTTGAAACTTGGCACAATAATTTAGTTCCAAGTTCTTTCGCTATGGTTTGTGTCCTATTGAAGTAGCCCCAAGCAGAGACTGACGAGAATCACTTACATTGAAAGGGGTTGCTAAGCTTCCAAAAAACTGCGAGTTTCCTGAAAACTCAGCAAACATTTTTTCACCCAATCTTGATGATACTTGCAGGTAGTGATCAGTAAACGAATCCCACTTGGCTCACCAAATTTCGTTCTTCTAGGTTAAACCGTTCCTTTGCAGTAACCGTTTTCATGTTTAGGTTTCACTCTGTTTTCTCCTATATGGATACATGTATTTGGAACTCTAAATCAAACACGGTTTGTGCTTGCTCTTTGAAACTTGGCACAATAATGTAGTTCCAAGTTCTATCGCTATGGTTTGTGTCCGATTGAAGTAGCCCCAAGCAGAGACTGACGAGAATCACTTTCATTGAAAGGGGTTGCCAAGCTTCCAAAAAACTACGAGTTTCCTGAAACCTCAGCAAACATTTTTTCACCCAATCTTGATGATACTTGCAGGAAATGATCAGTACACGAATCCCACTTGGCTAACCAAATTTCGTTCTTCAAGTATAACCCGTTCCTTTGCAGTAACCGTTTTCATGTTTAGGTTTCACTCTGTTGCCTCCTATATGGATACATGTAGTTGGAACTCTAAATCAAACACGGTTTGTGCTAGCTCTTTGAAACTTGGCACAATAATGAAGTTCCAAGTACTATCGGTATGGTTTGTGTCCTATTGAAGTAGCCCCAAGCAGAGACTGACGAGAATCACTTTCATTGAAAGGGGTTGCCAAGCTTCCAAAAAACTACGAGTTTCCTTAAATCTCAGCAAACATTTTTTGACCCAATCTAGATGATACTTCCATTTAATGATCAGTACACGAATCCCACTTGGCTCACCAAATTTCGTTCTTCTAGGCTAAACCGTTCCTTTGCAGGAACCGTTTTCATGTTTAGGTTTCACTCTGTTTTCTACTATATGGATACATGTAGGTGGAACTCTAAATCAAACACGGTTTGTGCTAGCTCTTTGAAACTTGGCACAATAATGAAGTTCCAAGTTCTATCGCTATGGTTTGTGTCCTATTGAAGTAGCCCCAAGCAGAGACTGAAGAGAATCACTTTCATTGAAAGGGTTTGCCAAGTTTCCAAAAAACTACAAGTTTCCGGAAATCTCAGCAAACATTTTTTCACCCAATCTTGATGATACTTGCAGGTAGCGATCAGTACACGAATCCAACTTGGCTCACCAAATTTCGTTCTTCAAGTATAACCCGTTCCTTTGCAGTAACCGTTTTCATGTTTAGGTTTCACTCTGGTGCCTCCTATATGGATACATGTAGTTGGAACTCTAAATCAAACACGGTTTGTGCAAGCTCTTTGAAACTTGGCACAATAATGAAGTTCCAAGTTCTATCGCTATGGTTTGTGTCCTATTGAAGTAGCCCCAAGCAGAGACTGAGGAGAATCACTTTCATTGAAAGGGGTTGAAAAGCTTCCAAAAAAGTATGAGTTTCCTGAAATCTCAGCAAACATTTTTTCACCCAATCTTGATTATACTTGTAGGAAGTGATCAGTACACCAATCCCACTTGACTCACCAAATCTTGTTCTTCTAGGTTAAACTGCTCCTTTGCAGTAACCGTTTTCATGTTTAGGTTTCACTCTGTTTTCTCCTATATAGATACATGTATTTGGAACTCTAAATCAAACACGGTTTGTGCTAGCTCTTTGAAACATGGCACAATAATGAAGTTCCAAGGTCTATCGCTATGGTTTGTGTCCTATTGAAGTACCCCCAAGCAGAGACTGACGAGAATCACTTTCATTGAAAGGGGTTGCCAAGCTTCCAAAAAAGTACGAGTTTCCTGAAGTCTCAGCAAACATTTTTTCACCCAATCTTGATGATACGTGCAGGTAATGATCAGTTCACCAATCCCACTTGGCTCACCAAATTTCGTTCTTCTAGGTTAAACCGTTCCTTTGCAGTAACCGTTTTCATGTTTAGGTTTCACTCTGTTTTATCCGATGTGGATACATGTTTTTGGAACTCTAAATCAAACACAGTTTGTGCAAGCTGTTTGAAACTTGGCACAATAATGTAGTTCCAGGTTCTATCACTATGGTTTGTGTCCTATTGAAGTAGCCCCAAGCACAGACGACGAGAATCACTTTCATTGAAAGGGGTTGCCAAGCTTCAAGAAAACTGCGAGTTTCCTGAAATCTCAGCAAACATTTTTTCACCCAATCATGATGATACTTGCAGGTAATGATCAGTACACCAATTCCATTTGGCTCACCAAATTTCATTCTTCTAAGTTAAACCATTCGTTTGCAGTAAACATTTTCATGTTTAGGTTTCACTCTGTTTTCTCCTACATGGATACATATATTTGGAACTCTAAATCAAACACGGTTTGTGCTAGCTCTTTCAAATTGGCACAATAATGTAGTTCCAAGTTCTGTCGCTATGGTTTGTGTCCTATTGAAGTAGGCCCAAGCAGAGACTGACGAGAATCACTTTCATTGAAAGGGGTTGCCAAGCTTCCAAAATACTACGAGATTCCGGAAATCTCAGCAAACATTTTTTCACCCAATCTTGATGATACTTGCAGGAAATGATCAGTACACCAATCCCCCTTGGCTCACCAAATTTCCTTCTTCTAAGTTGAACCATTCGTTTGCAGTAACCGTTTTCATGTTTAGGTTTCACTCTGTTTTCTCCTATATGGATACATGTATTTGGAACTCTAAATCAAACACGGTTTGTGCTAGCTCTTTGAAACTTGGCACAATAATGTAGTTCCAAGTTCTTTCGCTATGGTTTGTGTCCTATTGAAGTAGCCCCAAGCAGAGACTGACGAGAATCACTTACATTGAAAGGGGTTGCTAAGCTTCCAAAAAACTGCGAGTTTCCTGAAAACTCAGCAAACATTTTTTTCACCCAATCTTGATGATACTTGCAGGTAGTGATCAGTAAACGAATCCCACTTGGCTCACCAAATTTCGTTCTTCTAGGTTAAACCGTTCCTTTGCAGTAACCGTTTTCATGTTTAGGTTTCACTCTGTTTTCTCCTATATGGATACATGTATTTGGAACTCTAAATCAAACACGGTTTGTGCTTGCTCTTTGAAACTTGGCACAATAATGTAGTTCCAAGTTCTATCGCTATGGTTTGTGTCCGATTGAAGTAGCCCCAAGCAGAGACTGACGAGAATCACTTTCATTGAAAGGGGTTGCCAAGCTTCCAAAAAACTACGAGTTTCCTGAAACCTCAGCAAACATTTTTTCACCCAATCTTGATGATACTTGCAGGAAATGATCAGTACACGATTCCCACTTGGCTGACCAAATTTCGTTCTTCAAGTATAACCCGTTCCTTTGCAGTAACCGTTTTCATGTTTAGGTTTTCACTCTGTTGCCTCCTATATGGATACATGTAGTTGGAACTCTAAATCAAACACGGTTTGTGCTAGCTCTTTGAAACTTGGCACAATAATGAAGTTCCAAGTACTATCGGTATGGTTTGTGTCCTATTGAAGTAGCCCCAAGCAGAGACTGACGAGAATCACTTTCATTGAAAGGGGTTGCCAAGCTTCCAAAAAACTACGAGTTTCCTTAAATCTCAGCAAACATTTTTTGACCCAATCTAGATGATACTTCCATTTAATGATCAGTACACGAATCCCACTTGGCTCACCAAATTTCGTTCTTCTAGGCTAAACCGTTCCTTTGCAGGAACCGTTTTCATGTTTAGGTTTCACTCTGTTTTCTACTATATGGATACATGTAGGTGGAACTCTAAATCAAACACGGTTTGTGCTAGCTCTTTGAAACTTGGCACAATAATGAAGTTCCAAGTTCTATCGCTATGGTTTGTGTCCTATTGAAGTAGCCCCAAGCAGAGACTGAAGAGAATCACTTTCATTGAAAGGGTTTGCCAAGTTTCCAAAAAACTACAAGTTTCCAGAAATCTCAGCAAACATTTTTTCACCCAATCTTGATGATACTTGCAGGTAGCGATCAGTACATGAATCCAACTTGGCTCACCAAATTTCGTTCTTCAAGTATAACCCGTTCCTTTGCAGTAACCGTTTTCATGTTTAGGTTTCACTCTGGTGCCTCCTATATGGATACATGTAGTTGGAACTCTAAATCAAACACGGTTTGTGCAAGCTCTTTGAAACTTGGCACAATAATGAAGTTCCAAGTTCTATCGCTATGGTTTGTGTCCTATTGAAGTAGCCCCAAGCAGAGACTGAGGAGAATCACTTTCATTGAAAGGGGTTGAAAAGCTTCCAAAAAAGTATGAGTTTCCTGAAATCTCAGCAAACATTTTTTCACCCAATCTTGATTATACTTGTAGGAAGTGATCAGTACACCAATCCCACTTGACTCACCAAATCTTGTTCTTCTAGGTTAAACTGCTCCTTTGCAGTAACCGTTTTCATGTTTAGGTTTCACTCTGTTTTCTCCTATATAGATACATGTATTTGGAACTCTAAATCAAACACGGTTTGTGCTAGCTCTTTGAAACATGGCACAATAATGAAGTTCCAAGGTCTATCGCTATGGTTTGTGTCCTATTGAAGTACCCCCAAGCAGAGACTGACGAGAATCACTTTCATTGAAAGGGGTTGCCAAGCTTCCAAAAAAGTACGAGTTTCCTGAAGTCTCAGCAAACATTTTTTCACCCAATCTTGATGATACGTGCAGGTAATGATCAGTTCACCAATCCCACTTGGCTCACCAAATTTCGTTCTTCTAGGTTAAACCGTTCCTTTGCAGTAACCGTTTTCATGTTTAGGTTTCACTCTGTTTTATCCGATGTGGATACATGTTTTTGGAACTCTAAATCAAACACAGTTTGTGCAAGCTGTTTGAAACTTGGCACAATAATGTAGTTCCAGGTTCTATCACTATGGTTTGTGTCCTATTGAAGTAGCCCCAAGCACAGACGACGAGAATCACTTTCATTGAAAGGGGTTGCCAAGCTTCAAGAAAACTGCGAGTTTCCTGAAATCTCAGCAAACATTTTTTCACCCAATCATGATGATACTTGCAGGTAATGATCAGTACACCAATTCCATTTGGCTCACCAAATTTCATTCTTCTAAGTTAAACCATTCGTTTGCAGTAAACATTTTCATGTTTAGGTTTCACTCTGTTTTCTCCTACATGGATACATATATTTGGAACTCTAAATCAAACACGGTTTGTGCTAGCTCTTTCAAATTGGCACAATAATGTAGTTCCAAGTTCTGTCGCTATGGTTTGTGTCCTATTGAAGTAGGCCCAAGCAGAGACTGACGAGAATCACTTTCATTGAAAGGGGTTGCCAAGCTTCCAAAAAACTACGAGATTCCGGAAATCTCAGCAAACATTTTTTCACCCAATCTTGATGATACTTGCAGGAAATGATCAGTACACCAATCCCCCTTGGCTCACCAAATTTCCTTCTTCTAAGTTGAACCATTCGTTTGCAGTAACCGTTTTCATGTTTAGGTTTCACTCTGTTTTCTCCTATATGGATACATGTATTTGGAACTCTAAATCAAACACGGTTTGTGCTAGCTCTTTGAAACTTGGCACAATAATGTAGTTCCAAGTTCTTTCGCTATGGTTTGTGTCCTATTGAAGTAGCCCCAAGCAGAGACTGACGAGAATCACTTACATTGAAAGGGGTTGCTAAGCTTCCAAAAAACTGCGAGTTTCCTGAAAACTCAGCAAACATTTTTTCACCCAATCTTGATGATACTTGCAGGTAGTGATCAGTAAACGAATCCCACTTGGCTCACCAAATTTCGTTCTTCTAGGTTAAACCGTTCCTTTGCAGTAACCGTTTTCATGTTTAGGTTTCACTCTGTTTTCTCCTATATGGATACATGTATTTGGAACTCTAATCAAACACGGTTTGTGCTTGCTCTTTGAAACTTGGCACAATAATGTAGTTCCAAGTTCTATCGCTATGGTTTGTGTCCGATTGAAGTAGCCCCAAGCAGAGACTGACGAGAATCACTTTCATTGAAAGGGGTTGCCAAGCTTCCAAAAAACTACGAGTTTCCTGAAACCTCAGCAAACATTTTTTCACCCAATCTTGATGATACTTGCAGGAAATGATCAGTACACGAATCCCACTTGGCTGACCAAATTTCGTTCTTCAAGTATAACCCGTTCCTTTGCAGTAACCGTTTTTCATGTTTAGGTTTCACTCTGTTGCCTCCTATATGGATACATGTAGTTGGAACTCTAAATCAAACACGGTTTGTGCTAGCTCTTTGAAACTTGGCACAATAATGAAGTTCCAAGTACTATCGATATGGTTTGTGTCCTATTGAAGTAGCCCCAAGCAGAGACTGACGAGAATCACTTTCATTGAAAGGGGTTGCCAAGCTTCCAAAAAACTACGAGTTTCCTTAAATCTCAGCAAACATTTTTTGACCCAATCTAGATGATACTTCCATTTAATGATCAGTACACGAATCCCACTTGGCTCACCAAATTTCGTTCTTCTAGGCTAAACCGTTCCTTTGCAGGAACCGTTTTCATGTTTAGGTTTTCACTCTGTTTTCTACTACATGGATACATGTAGGTGGAACTCTAAATCAAACACGGTTTGTGCTAGCTCTTTGAAACTTGGCACAATAATGAAGTTCCAAATTCTATCGCTATGGTTTGTGTCCTATTGAAGTAGCCCCAAGCAGAGACTGAAGAGAATCACTTTCATTGAAAGGGTTTGCCAAGTTTCCAAAAAACTACAAGTTTCCGGAAATCTCAGCAAACATTTTTTCGCCCAATCTTGATGATACTTGCAGGTAGCGATCAGTACACGAATCCAACTTGGCTCACCAAATTTCGTTCTTCAAGTATAACCCGTTCCTTTGCAGTAACCGTTTTCATGTTTAGGTTTCACTCTGGTGCCTCCTATATGGATACATGTAGTTGGAACTCTAAATCAAACACGGTTTGTGCAAGCTCTTTGAAACTTGGCACAATAATGAAGTTCCAAGTTCTATCGCTATGGTTTGTGTCCTATTGAAGTAGCCCCAAGCAGAGACTGAGGAGAATCACTTTCATTGAAAGGGGTTGAAAAGCTTCCAAAAAAGTATGAGTTTCCTGAAATCTCAGCAAACATTTTTTCACCCAATCTTGATTATACTTGTAGGAAGTGATCAGTACACCAATCCCTCTTGACTCACCAAATTTTGTTCTTCTAGGTTAAACTGCTCCTTTGCAGTAACCGTTTTCATCTTTAGGTTTCACTCTGTTTTCTCCTATATAGATACATGTATTTGGAACTCTAAATCAAACACGGTTTGTGCTAGCTCTTTGAAACATGGCACAATAAGGAAGTTCCAAGTTCTATCGCTATGGTTTGTGTCCTATTGAAATAGCCCCAAGCAGAGACTGACGAGAATCACTTTCATTGAAAGGGGTTGCCAAGCTTCCAAAAAAGTACGAGTTTCCTGAAGTCTCAGCAAACATTTTTTCACCCAATCTTGATGATACGTGCAGGTAATGATCAGTTCACCAATCCCACTTGGCTCACCAAATTTCGTTCTTCTAGGTTAAACCGTTCCTTTGCAGTAACCGTTTTCATGTTTAGGTTTCACTCTGTTTTATCCGATGTGGATACATGTTTTTGGAACTCTAAATCAAACACAGTTTGTGCAAGCTGTTTGAAACTTGGCACAATAATGTAGTTCCAGGTTCTATCACTATGGTTTGTGTCCTATTGAAGTAGCCCCAAGCACAGACGACGAGAATCACTTTCATTGAAAGGGGTTGCCAAGCTTCCAGAAAACTGCGAGTTTCCTGAAATCTCAGCAAACCTTTTTTCACCCAATCATGATGATACTTGCAGGTAATGATCAGTACACCAATTCCATTTGGCTCACCAAATTTCATTCTTCTAAGTTAAACCATTCGTTTGCAGTAAACGTTTTCATGTTTAGGTTTCACTCTGTTTTCTCCTATATGGATACATATATTTGGAACTCTAAATCAAACACGGTTTGTGCTAGCTCTTTCAAATTGGCACAATAATGTAGTTCCAAGTTCTGTCGCTATGGTTTGTGTCCTATTGAAGTAGGCCCAAGCAGAGACTGACGAGAATCACTTTCATTGAAAGGGGTTGCCAAGCTTCTAAAAAACTACGAGATTCCGGAAATCTCAGCAAACATTTTTTCACCCAATCTTGATGATACTTGCAGGAAATGATCAGTACACCAATCCCCCTTGGCTCACCAAATTTCCTTCTTCTAAATTGAACCATTCGTTTGCAGTAACCGTTTTCATGTTTAGGTTTCACTCTGTTTTCTACTATATGGATACATGTATTTGGAACTCTAAATCAAACACGGTTTGTGCTAGCTCTTTGAAACTTGGCACAATAATGTATTTCCAAGTTCTATCGCTATGGTTTGTGTCCTATTGAAGTAGCCCCAAGCAGAGACTGACGAGAATCACTTTCATTGAACGGGGTTGCAAGGTTCCAGAATGTACGAGTTTCCTGAAATCTCAGCAAACATTTTTTCACCCAATCTTGATGATGCTTCCATTTAATGATCAGTACACCAATCCCACTTGGCTCACCAAATTTCGTTCTTCTAGGTTAAACCGTTCCTTTGCAGTGAACATTTTCATGTTTAGGTTTCACTCTGTTTTCTCCTATATGGATACATGTAGTTGGAACTCTAAATCAAACACGGTTTCTGCATGCTCTTTAAAACTTGGCACAATATTGTAGTTCCAAGTTCTATCGCTATGGTTTGTGTCCTATTGAAGTAGCCCCAAGCAGATACTGACGAGAATCACTTTCATTGAAAGGGGTTGCCAAGCTTCCAGAAAACTGCGAGTTTCCTGAAATCTCAGCAAACATTTTTTCACCCAATCTTGATGATACTTGCAGGTAATGATCAGTACACCAATCCCACTTGGCTCACCAAATTTCGTTCTTCTAGGTTAAACCGTTCCTTTGCAGTAACCGTTTTCATGTTTAGGTTTCACTCTGTTTTCTCCTATGTGGATCCATGTAGTTGGAACTCTAAATCAAACACGTTTTGTGCAAGGTCTTTGAAACTTGGCACAATAATGTAGTTCCAGGTTCTATCACTATGGTTTGTGTCCTATTGAAGTAGCCCCAAGCACAGACGACGAGAATCACTTTCATTGAAAGGGGTTGCCAAGCTTCAAGAAAACTGCGAGTTTCCTGAAATCTCAGCAAACATTTTTTCACTCAAACTTGATGATACTTGCAGGTAATGATCAGTACACCAATCCCACTTAGCTCACCAAATTTCGTTCTTCTAGGTTAAACCATTCCTTTGCAGTAACGGTTTTTATGTTTGGGTTTCACTCTGTTTTCTCCTATATGGATACATTTAGTTGGAACTCTAAATCAAACACGGTTTGTGCTAGCTCTTTGAAACTTGGCACAATAATGTAGTTCCAAGTTCTATCGCTATGGTTTCTGTCCTATTGAAGTAGCCCCAAGCAGAGACTGAAGAGAATCACTTTCATTGAAAGGGTTTGCCAAGTTTCCAAAAAACTACAAGTTTCCGGAAATCTCAGCAAACATTTTTTCGCCCAATCTTGATGATACTTGCAGGTAGCGATCAGTACACGAATCCAACTTGGCTCACCAAATTTCGTTCTTCAAGTATAACCCGTTCCTTTGCAGTAACCGTTTTCATGTTTAGGTTTCACTCTGGTGCCTCCTATATGGATACATGTAGTTGGAACTCTAAATCAAACACGGTTTGTGCAAGCTCTTTGAAACTTGGCACAATAATGAAGTTCCAAGTTCTATCGCTATGGTTTGTGTCCTATTGAAGTAGCCCCAAGCAGAGACTGAGGAGAATCACTTTCATTGAAAGGGGTTGAAAAGCTTCCAAAAAAGTATGAGTTTCCTGAAATCTCAGCAAACATTTTTTCACCCAATCTTGATTATACTTGTAGGAAGTGATCAGTACACCAATCCCTCTTGACTCACCAAATTTGTTCTTCTAGGTTAAACTGCTCCTTTGCAGTAACCGTTTTCATCTTTAGGTTTCACTCTGTTTTCTCCTATATAGATACATGTATTTGGAACTCTAAATCAAACACGGTTTGTGCTAGCTCTTTGAAACATGGCACAATAAGGAAGTTCCAAGTTCTATCGCTATGGTTTGTGTCCTATTGAAATAGCCCCAAGCAGAGACTGACGAGAATCACTTTCATTGAAAGGGGTTGCCAAGCTTCCAAAAAAGTACGAGTTTCCTGAAGTCTCAGCAAACATTTTTTCACCCAATCTTGATGATACGTGCAGGTAATGATCAGTTCACCAATCCCACTTGGCTCACCAAATTTCGTTCTTCTAGGTTAAACCGTTCCTTTGCAGTAACCGTTTTCATGTTTAGGTTTCACTCTGTTTTATCCGATGTGGATACATGTTTTTGGAACTCTAAATCAAACACAGTTTGTGCAAGCTGTTTGAAACTTGGCACAATAATGTAGTTCCAGGTTCTATCACTATGGTTTGTGTCCTATTGAAGTAGCCCCAAGCACAGACGACGAGAATCACTTTCATTGAAAGGGGTTGCCAAGCTTCCAGAAAACTGCGAGTTTCCTGAAATCTCAGCAAACCTTTTTTCACCCAATCATGATGATACTTGCAGGTAATGATCAGTACACCAATTCCATTTGGCTCACCAAATTTCATTCTTCTAAGTTAAACCATTCGTTTGCAGTAAACGTTTTCATGTTTAGGTTTCACTCTGTTTTCTCCTATATGGATACATATATTTGGAACTCTAAATCAAACACGGTTTGTGCTAGCTCTTTCAAATTGGCACAATAATGTAGTTCCAAGTTCTGTCGCTATGGTTTGTGTCCTATTGAAGTAGGCCCAAGCAGAGACTGACGAGAATCACTTTCATTGAAAGGGGTTGCCAAGCTTCTAAAAAACTACGAGATTCCGGAAATCTCAGCAAACATTTTTTCACCCAATCTTGATGATACTTGCAGGAAATGATCAGTACACCAATCCCCCTTGGCTCACCAAATTTCCTTCTTCTAAATTGAACCATTCGTTTGCAGTAACCGTTTTCATGTTTAGGTTTCACTCTGTTTTCTACTATATGGATACATGTATTTGGAACTCTAAATCAAACACGGTTTGTGCTAGCTCTTTGAAACTTGGCACAATAATGTATTTCCAAGTTCTATCGCTATGGTTTGTGTCCTATTGAAGTAGCCCCAAGCAGAGACTGACGAGAATCACTTTCATTGAACGGGGTTGCAAGGTTCCAGAATGTACGAGTTTCCTGAAATCTCAGCAAACATTTTTTCACCCAATCTTGATGATGCTTCCATTTAATGATCAGTACACCAATCCCACTTGGCTCACCAAATTTCGTTCTTCTAGGTTAAACCGTTCCTTTGCAGTGAACATTTTCATGTTTAGGTTTCACTCTGTTTTCTCCTATATGGATACATGTAGTTGGAACTCTAAATCAAACACGGTTTCTGCATGCTCTTTAAAACTTGGCACAATATTGTAGTTCCAAGTTCTATCGCTATGGTTTGTGTCCTATTGAAGTAGCCCCAAGCAGATACTGACGAGAATCACTTTCATTGAAAGGGGTTGCCAAGCTTCCAGAAAACTGCGAGTTTCCTGAAATCTCAGCAAACATTTTTTCACCCAATCTTGATGATACTTGCAGGTAATGATCAGTACACCAATCCCACTTGGCTCACCAAATTTCGTTCTTCTAGGTTAAACCGTTCCTTTGCAGTAACCGTTTTCATGTTTAGGTTTCACTCTGTTTTCTCCTATGTGGATCCATGTAGTTGGAACTCTAAATCAAACACGTTTTGTGCAAGGTCTTTGAAACTTGGCACAATAATGTAGTTCCAGGTTCTATCACTATGGTTTGTGTCCTATTGAAGTAGCCCCAAGCACAGACGACGAGAATCACTTTCATTGAAAGGGGTTGCCAAGCTTCAAGAAAACTGCGAGTTTCCTGAAATCTCAGCAAACATTTTTTCACTCAAACTTGATGATACTTGCAGGTAATGATCAGTACACCAATCCCACTTAGCTCACCAAATTTCGTTCTTCTAGGTTAAACCATTCCTTTGCAGTAACGGTTTTTATGTTTGGGTTTCACTCTGTTTTCTCCTATATGGATACATTTAGTTGGAACTCTAAATCAAACACGGTTTGTGCTAGCTCTTTGAAACTTGGCACAATAATGTAGTTCCAAGTTCTATCGCTATGGTTTCTGTCCTATTGAAGTAGGCCCAAGCAGAGACTGACGAGAATCACTTTCATTGAACGGGGTTGCCAAGCTTCCAAAATACTAAGAGCTTCCTGAAATCTCAGCAAACATTTTTTCACAAAATCTTGATGATACTTCCATTTAATGATCAGAAAACCAATCCCACTTGGCTCACCAAATTTCGTTCTTCTAGGTTAAACCGTTCCTTTGCAGTAACCGTTTTCATGTTTAGGTTTCACTCTGTTTTCTCCTATATGGATACATGTAGTTGGAACTCTAAATCAAACACGGTTTGTGCAAGCTCTTTGAAACTTGGCACAATAATGTAGTTCCAAGTTCTATCGCTATGGTTTGTGTCCTATTGAAGTAGCCCCAAGCAGAGACTGACGAGAATCACTTTCATTGAACGGGGTTGCAAGGTTCCAGAATGTATGAGTTTCCTGAAATCTCAGCAAACATTTTTACACCCAATCTTGATGATGCTTCCATTTAATGATCAGTACACCAATCTCACTTGGCTCACCAAATTTCGTTCTTCTAGGTTAAACCGTTCCTTTGCAGTGAACATTTTCATGTTTAGGTTTCACTCTGTTTTCTCCTATATGGATACATGTAGTTGGAACTCTAAATCAAACACGGTTTGTGCTAGCTCTTTGAAACTCGGCACAATAATGTATTTCCAAGTTCTATCGCTATGGTTTGTGTCCTATTGAAGTAGCCCCAAGCAAAGACTGTCGAGAGTCACTTTCATTGAAAGGGTTTGCCTAGCTTCCAAAAAACTGCGAGTTTCCTGAAATCTCAGGAAACATTTTTTCACCCAATCTTTATGATACTTGCAGGTAGTGATAAGTACACCCATCCCACTTGGCTCACCCAATTTCGTTCTTCTAGGTTAAATATTTCCTTTGCATTAACGGTTTTTATGTTTAGGTTTCACTCTGTTTTCTCCTATATGGAAACATGTAGTTGGAACTCTAAATCAAACACGGTTTGTGCTAGGTCTTTGAAACTTGGCACAATAATGTAGTTCCAAGTTCTATCGCTATTGTTTTGTGTCCTATTGAAGTAGCCCCAAGCAAAGACTGACGAGAATCAGTTTCATTAAAAGGGGTGCCAAGCTTCCAAAAAAGTGCGACTTTCCTGAAATCTCAGCAAACATTTTTTCACCCAATATTGATATTACTTCCATGTAATGATCAGCCCACCAACCCACTTGGCTCACCAAATTTCGTTCTGTAGGTTAAACCATTCTTTTGCAGTAACCGTTTTCATGTTTAGGTTTCACTTTGTTTTCTTCTATATGGATTCATGTATTTGGAACTCTAAATCAAACACGGTTTGTGCTAGCTCTTTGAAACTTGGAACAATAATGTACTTCCAAGTTCTATCGCTATGGTTTCTGTCCTATTGAAGTAGGCACAAGCAGAGACTGATGAGAATCACTTTCATTGAAAGGCATGCCAAGCTTCCAAAAAACTACGAGATTCCGGAAATCTCAGCAAACATTTTGTCACCCAAACTTGATGATACTTGCAGGTAATGATCAGTACACCAATCCCACTTGGCTCACCAAATTTCGTTCTTCTAGGTTAAACCGTTCCTTTGCAGTAACCGTTTTTATGTTTGGGTTTCACTCTGTTTTCTCATATATGGATACATGTAGTTGGAACTCTAAATCAAACACGGTTTGTGCTAGCTCTTTGAAACTTGGCACAATAATGTAGTTCCAAGTTCTATCGCTATGGATTCTGTCCTATTGAAGTAGGCCCAAGAAGAGACTGACGAGAATCACTTTCATTGAACGGGGTTGCCAAGCTTCCAAAAAACTAAGAGCTTCCTGGAATCTCAGCAAACATTTTTTCACAAAATCTTGATGATACTTCCATTTAATGATCAGCCCACCAATCACACTTGGCTCACCAAATTTCGTTTTTCTAGGTTAAACCGTTCCTTTGCAGTAACCGTTTTCATGTTTAGGTTTCACTCTGTTTTCTCCTATATGGATACATGTAGTTGGAACTCTAAATCAAACACGGTTTCTGCATGCTCTTTAAAACTTGGCACAATATTGTAGTTCCAAGTTCTATCGCTATGGTTTGTGTCCTATTGAAGTAGCCCCAAGCAGATACTGACGAGAATCACTTTCATTGAAAGGGGTTGCCAAGCTTCCAGAAAACTGCGAGTTTCCTGAAATCTCAGCAAACATTTTTTCACCAATCTTGATGATGCTTCCATTTAATGATCAGTACACCAATCCCACTTGGCTCACCAAATTTCGTTCTTCTAGGTTAAACCGTTCCTTTGCAGTAACCATTTTCATGTTTAGGTTTCACTCTGTTTTCTCCTATATGGATACATGTAGTTGGAACTCTAAATCAAACACGGTTTGTGCTAGCTCTTTGAAACTTGGCACAATAATGTAGTTCCAAGTTCTATCGCTATGGTTTGTGTCCTAGTGAAGTAGCCCCAAGCAGAGACTGACTAGAATCACTTTCATTGAACGGGGTTGCAAGGTTCCAGAATGTACGAGTTTCCTGAAATCTCAGCAAACATTTTTTCACCCAATCTTGATGATGCTTCCATTTAATGATCAGTACACCAATCCCACTTGGCTCACCAAATTTCGTTCTTCTAGGTTAAACCGTTCCTTTGCAGTAAACATTTTCATGTTTAGGTTTCACTCTGTTTTCTCCTATATGGATACATGTAGTTGGAACTCTAAATCAAACACGGTTTGTGCTAGCTCTTTGAAACTCGGCACAATAATGTAGTTCCAAGTTCTATCGCTATGGTTTGTGTCCTAATGAAGTAGCCCCAAGCAAAGACTGTCGAGAGTCACTTTCATTGAAAGGGTTTGCCTAGCTTCCAAAAAACTGCGAGTTTCCTGAAATCTCAGCAAACATTTTTTCACCCAATCTTTATGATACTTGCAGGTAGTGATAAGTACACCCATCCCACTTGGCTCACCCAATTTCGTTCTTCTAGGTTAAATATTTCCTTTGCATTAACGGTTTTTATGTTTAGGTTTCACTCTGTTTTCTCCTATATGGAAACATGTAGTTGGAACTCTAAATCAAACACGGTTTGTGCTAGGTCTTTGAAACTTGGCACAATAATGTAGTTCCCAGTTCTATCGCTATGGTTTGTGTCCTATTGAAGTAGCCCCAAGCAAAGACTGACGAGAATCAGTTTCATTAAAAGGGGTTGCCAAGCTTCCAAAAAAGTGCGACTTTCCTGAAATCTCAGCAAACATTTTTTCACACAATATTGATATTACTTCCATGTAATGATCAGCCCACCAACCCACTTGGCTCACCAAATTTCGTTCTGTAGGTTAAACCATTCCTTTGCAGTAACCGTTTTCATGTTTAGGTTTCACTTTGTTTTCTTCTATATGCATTCATGTATTTGGAACTCTAAATCAAACACGGTTTGTGCTAGCTCTTTGAAACTTGGAACAATAATGTACTTCCAAGTTCTATCGCTATGGTTTGTGTCCTATTGAAGTAGGCCCAAGCAGAGACTGACGAGAATCACTTTCATTGAAAGGCGTTGCCAAGCTTCCAGAAAACTGCGAGTTTCCTGAAATCTCAGCAAACATTTTTTCACCCAATCTTGATGATACTTGCAGGTAATGATCAGTACACCAATCCCACTTGGCTCACCAAATTTCGTTCTTCTAGGTTAAACCGTTCCTTTGCAGTAACCATTTTCATGTTTAGGTTTCACTCTATTTTCTCCTATGTGGTTCCATGTAGTTGGAACTCTAAATCAAACACGGTTTGTGCTAGCTCTTTGAAACTTGGCACAATAATGTATTTCCAAGTTCTATCGCTATGGTTTGTGTCCTATTGAAGTAGCCCCAAGCAGAGACTGACGAGAATCACTTTCATTGAAAGGGGTTGCCAAGCTTCCAAAAAACAACGAGTTTCCTGAAATCTCAGCAAACATTTTTTCACCCTATCTTGATGATACGTGCAGGTAATGATCAGTTCACCAATCCCACTTGGCTCACCAAATTTCGTTCTTCTAGGTTAAAACCGTTCCTTTGCAGTAACCGTTTTCATGTTTAGGTTTCACTCTGTTTTATCCGATGTGGATACATGTTTTTGGAACTCTAAATCAAACACAGTTTGTGCAAGCTGTTTGAAACTTGGCACAATAATGTAGTTCCAGGTTCTATCACTATGGTTTGTGTCCTATTGAAGTAGCCCCAAGCACAGACGACGAGAATCACTTTCATTGAAAGGGGTTGCCAAGCTTCCAGAAAACTGCGAGTTTCCTGAAATCTCAGCAAACATTTTTTCACCCAATCATGATGATACTTGCAGGTAATGATCAGTACACCAATTCCATTTGGCTCACCAAATTTCATTCTTCTAAGTTAAACCATTCGTTTGCAGTAAACGTTTTCATGTTTAGGTTTCACTCTGTTTTCTCCTATATGGATACATATATTTGGAACTCTAAATCAAACACGGTTTGTGCTAGCTCTTTCAAACTTGGCACAATAATGTAGTTCCAAGTTCTGTCGCTATGGTTTGTGTCCTATTGAAGTAGGCCCAAGCAGAGACTGACGAGAATCACTTTCATTGAAAGGGGTTGCCAAGCTTCCAAAAAACTACGAGATTCCGGAAATCTCAGCAAACATTTTTTCACCCAATCTTGATGATACTTGCAGGTAGTGATCAGTACACCAATCCCACTTGGCTCACCAAATTTCGTTCTTCTAGGTTAAACCGTTCCTTTGCAGTAACCGTTTTCATGTTTAGGTTTCACTCTGTTTTCTCCTATATGGATACATGTATTTGGAACTCTAAATCAAACACGGTTTGTGCTAGCTCTTTGAAACTTGGCACAATAATGTAGTTCCAAGTTCTGTCGCTATGGTTTGTGTCCTATTGAAGTAGGCCCAAGCAGAGACTGACGAGAATCACTTTCATTGAAAGGGTTGCCAAGCTTCCAAAAAACTACGAGATTCCGGAAATCTCAGCAAACATTTTTTCACCCAATCTTGATGATACTTGCAGGAAATGATCAGTACACCAATCCCTCTTGGCTCACCAAATTTCCTTCTTCTAAGTTGAACCATTCGTTTGCAGTAACCGTTTTCATGTTTAGGTTTCACTCTGTTTTCTCCTATATGGATACATGTATTTGGAACTCTAAATCAAACACGGTTTGTGCTAGCTCTTTGAAACTTGGCACAATAATGTAGTTCCAAGTTCTATCGCTATGGTTTGTGTCCTATTGAAGTAGCCCCAAGCAGAGACTGACGAGAATCACTTTCATTGAACGGGGTTGCAAGGTTCCAGAATGTACGAGTTTCCTGAAATCTCAGCAAACATTTTTTCACCCAATCTTGATGATGCTTCCATTTAATGATCAGTACACCAATCCACTTGGCTCACCAAATTTCGTTCTTCTAGGTTAAACCGTTCCTTTGCAGTGAACATTTTCATGTTTAGGTTTCACTCTGTTTTCTCCTATATGGATACATGTAGTTGGAACTCTAAATCAAACACGGTTTGTGCTAGCTCTTTGAAACTCGGCACAATAATGTAGTTCCAAGTTCTATCGCTATGGTTTGTGTCCTAATGAAGTAGCCCCAAGCAAAGACTGTCGAGAGTCACTTTCATTGAAAGGGTTTGCCTAGCTTCCAAAAAACTGCGAGTTTCCTGAAATCTCAGCAAACATTTTTTCACCCAATCTTTATGATACTTGCAGGTAGTGATAAGTACACCCATCCCACTTGGCTCACCCAATTTCGTTCTTCTAGGTTAAATATTTCCTTTGCATTAACGGTTTTTATGTTTAGGTTTCACTCTGTTTTCTCCTATATGGAAACATGTATTTGGAACTCTAAATCAAACACGGTTTGTGCTAGGTCTTTGAAACTTGGCACAATAATGTAGTTCCAAGTTCTATCGCTATTGTTTGTGTCCTATTGAAGTAGCCCCAAGCAAAAACTGACGAGAATCAGTTTCATTAAAAGGGGTTGCCAAGCTTCCAAAAAAGTGCGACTTTCCTGAAATCTCAGCAAACATTTTTTCACCCAATATTGATATTACTTCCATGTAATGATCAGCCCACCAACCCACTTGGCTCACCGAATTTCGTTCTGTAGGTTAAACCATTCTTTTGCAGTAACCGTTTTCATGTTTAGGTTTCACTTTGTTTTCTTCTATATGGATTCATGTATTTGGAACTCTAAATCAAACACGGTTTGTGCTAGCTCTTTGAAACTTGGCACAATAATGTAGTTCCAAGTTCTATCGCTATGGTTTCTGTCCTATTGAAGTAGGCCCAAGCAGAGACTGACGAGAATCACTTTCATTGAAAGGCATGCCAAGCTTCCAAAAAACTACGAGATTCCGGAAATCTCAGCAAACATTTTGTCACCCAAACTTGATGATA
The DNA here is from genome assembly GCF_045843805.1 of Urocitellus parryii. Lineage (NCBI taxonomy): Eukaryota > Metazoa > Chordata > Mammalia > Rodentia > Sciuridae > Urocitellus > Urocitellus parryii. Next base: position 2,723 of record NW_027553305.1, on the reverse strand, counting down.
CTTGCAGGTAATGATCAGTACACCAATCCCACTTGGCTCACCAAATTTCGTTCTTCTAGGTTAAACCGTTCCTTTGCAGTAACCGTTTTTATGTTTGGGTTTCACTCTGTTTTCTCCTATATGGATACATGTAGTTGGAACTCTAAATCAAACACGGTTTGTGCTAGCTCTTTGAAACTTGGCACAATAATGTAGTTCCAAGTTCTATCGCTATGGTTTCTGTCCTATTGAAGTAGGCCCAAGCAGAGACTGACGAGAATCACTTTCATTGAACGGGGTTGCCAAGCTTCCAAAAAACTAAGAGCTTCCTGAAATCTCAGCAAACATTTTTTCACAAAATCTTGATGATACTTCCATTTAATGATCAGAAAACCAATCCCACTTGGCTCACCAAATTTCGTTCTTCTAGGTTAAACCGTTCCTTTGCAGTAACCGTTTTCATGTTTAGGTTTCACTCTGTTTTCTCCTATATGGATACATGTAGTTGGAACTCTAAATCAAACACGGTTTGTGCAAGCTCTTTGAAACTTGGCACAATAATGTAGTTCCAAGTTCTATCGCTATGGTTTGTGTCCTATTGAAGTAGCCCCAAGCAGAGACTGACGAGAATCACTTTCATTGAACGGGGTTGCCAAGGTTCCAGAATGTACGAGTTTCTTGATATCTCAGCAAACATTTTTTCACCCAATCTTGATGATGCTTCCATTTAATGATCAGTACACCAATCCCACTTGGCTCACCAAATTTCGTTCTTCTAGGTTAAACCGTTCCTTTGCAGTAACCGTTTTCATGTTTAGGTTTCACTTTGTTTTCTTCTATATGGATTCATGTATTTGGAACTCTAAATCAAACACGGTTTGTGCTAGCTCTTTGAAACTTGGAACAATAATGTACTTCCAAGTTCTATCACTATGGTTTCTGTCCTATTGAAGTAGGCCCAAGCAGAGACTGACGAGAATCACTTTCATTGAAAGGCGTTGCCAAGCTTCCAAAAACTTACGAGCTTCCTGAAATCTCAGCAACCATTTTTTCACAAAATCTTGATGATACTTCCATTTAATGATCAGCCCACCAATCCCACTTGGCTCACCAAATTTCGTTTTTCTAGGTTAAACCGTTCCTTTGCAGTAACCGTTTTCATGTTTAGGTTTCACTCTGTTTTCTCCTATATGGATACATGTAGTTGGAACTCTAAATCAAACACGGTTTCTGCATGCTCTTTAAAACTTGGCACAATATTGTAGTTCCAAGTTCTATCGCTATGGTTTGTGTCCTATTGAAGTAGCCCCAAGCAGATACTGACGAGAATCACTTTCATTGAAAGGGGTTGCCAAGCTTCCAGAAAACTGCGAGTTTCCTGAAATCTCAGCAAACATTTTTTCACCCAATCTTGATGATACTTGCAGGTAATGATCAGTACACCAATCCCACTTGGCTCACCAAATTTCTTTCTTCTAGGTTAAACCGTTCCTTTGCAGTAACCGTTTTCATGTTTAGGTTTCACTCTGTTTTCTCCTATGTGGATCCATGTAGTTGGAACTCTAAATCAAACACGGTTTGTGCAAGGTCTTTGAAACTTGGCACAATAATGTAGTTCCAGGTTCTATCACTATGGTTTGTGTCCTATTGAAGTAGCCCCAAGCACAGACGACGAGAATCACTTTCATTGAAAGGGGTTGCCAAGCTTCAAGAAAACTGCGAGTTTCCTGAAATCTCAGCAAACATTTTTTCACCCAATCATGATGATACTTGCAGGTAATGATCAGTACACCAATTCCATTTGGCTCACCAAATTTCATTCTTCTAAGTTAAACCATTCGTTTGCAGTAAACGTTTTCATGTTTAGGTTTCACTCTGTTTTCTCCTATATGGATACATGTATTTGGAACTCTAAATCAAACACGGTTTGTGCTAGCTCTTTCAAACTTGGCCCAATAATGTATTTCCAAGTTCTGTCGCTATGGTTTGTGTCCTATTGAAGTAGGCCCAAGCAGAGACTGACGAGAATCACTTCATTGAAAGGGGTTGCCAAGCTTCCAAAAAACTACGAGATTCCGGAAATCTCAGCAAACATTTTTTCACCCAATCTTGATGATACTTGCAGGTAGTGATCAGTACACCAATCCCACTTGGCTCACCAAATTTCGTTTTTCTAGGTTAAACCATTCCTTTGCAGTAACCGTTTTTATGTTTGGGTTTCACTCTGTTTTCTCCTATATGGATACATGTAGTTGGAACTCTAAATCAAACACGGTTTGTGCTAGCTCTTTGAAACTTGGCACAATAATGTAGTTCCAAGTTCTATCGCTATGGTTTCTGTCCTATTGAAGTAGGCCCAAGCAGAGACTGACGAGAATCACTTTCATTGAACGGGGTTGCCAAGCTTCCAAAAAACTAAGAGCTTCCTGAAATCTCAGCAAACATTTTTTCACAAAATCTTGATGATACTTCCATTTAATGATCAGAAAACCAATCCCACTTGGCTCACCAAATTTCGTTCTTCTAGGTTAAAACCGTTCCTTTCCAATAACCGTTTTCATGTTTAGGTTTCACTCTGTTTTCTCCTATATGGATACATGTAGTTGGAACTCTAAATCAAACACGGTTTGTGCAAGCTCTTTGAAACTTGGCACAATAATGTAGTTCCAAGTTCTATCGCTATGGTTTGTGTCCTATTGAAGTAGCCCCAAGAAGAGACTGACGAGAATCACTTTCATTGAAAG
>NW_027553304.1:0-41693 GCF_045843805.1 Urocitellus parryii | reverse complement strand
CATTTTATGCGGCACCTTGAAACGTTCTAGGTACCATATTTACACTCCCTGATAGAGACAATGACCTTATCCCCAAATATTGCATGTCTTTAGAACCTTAGAAGAAATACCATGTTTTACTAACTTTGAAAGTAGATACTGAAAGCCAACCATGGATGTTTTTCAACATGTGTATCACCAATATATAGAAGAATTCTGTCGGGAATGTCTCTGAGAAATGGAAGAGAACAATTTTTTTTTCTTAAAAATAAAGCATATAAATAAATTAAAGCTTATAGAATTGCAATTGGGGCTGTCTTCTGCTTGTCAAATTGAACCTTCAGAAAACAAAAAATAATTTTTAAAATTCTCTATGGGGAAAAACAGCTTTTATTTTGTCTTGAATTTTTTTGTCTTTCTTCAAGTCTCATAGACTCTCATAATAATGGTCATTCTATTGAATTAAGTACACAATATGTATCAAGCACTATATGAAATGTTTTTGCGTATATTATTTCTAATTATAGAAGTAATTAAAATTAATAATTCTAGAAATAATCTATATTATATCTAATTTAAATATTATTATTTTTACTCTATGTGAATGTATTAGGCTTACAGAGGTCAAGAGGTAATAAAGTGAGTAAGTGATATAGGTTTGGGAATCAAAGCTTTATCTATGGAATCCCAAATTCCTGTCATTTGTACTAGATCTCCTCCCTCTTGGTGCTTTTCAGTTATGAATTTCAAAATCAAAGTCTGTGTGTTTCATGGGTTTGACATATAGTTAGGACCCTGGTCTCAAAACAGGACTAGAGACCCAGGGGAAAAATAAAGTAGAGCTGGAAAGAATTTCTTTAGCAATAGCAACTGGGAAGGGAAGATAAAGGGGAAGGAGGCAATGGATGATGTGGCAATTAAGAATTCAATCTCTAATAATAGACAGTAAATAACAATTACTGAAGCCCCACTCTGTGCTAGTTATGTCTATGAGCCCTATTATTATATTGCTTTTATAGAAAGGAAAACTGAAAATCAGAAGATTAGTACTTTGCTGCAAATCAAATAGCCTTTAAATGGTAGTTCTGAGATTCAAAGTAAAATATCTACTCCAAGGGAGCAAACTTTTCCACTACACTTCTTAATTAGACCCTAGTTTCACCCTGGCTCTAATGTGCTTCAGCCTTAAGACCTTGGGTCTTAAACCATAGTTTTTCTTTCTGCAAATACAGGAATTTATTAATACCTACCTCATGGTATTGTTATGCATCTTTAATTTATGAAATGAGCAGTGCATGGTAAAAAGACTGGATGGGTGTCTGGTACTTGAAAAATATCAATACAAGTCAATAATTAGTATCATTAAATTGAGTGATGAACAGAGAGAATCCTGAGCAATAGTTATCAAACTGTAGGAATGGATCTATCAATGCTTGTCACATCAAATCAGTTGTTTGTGACCAATACTTTTTTTTTAAGGAAAAGGCATAGAATAAGATGGAATAAAATAGAAAACAAATCAAGATTCATTATATGTAGCAGAAGAGTTTTATTATTTTTAAATTTCAGTGGTGTGTGTGAATATCTTGAACATTATAAAAATGAAAAATGTACTTATGATTATTGGTAGTAGTAAAAAATGCATTAAATAATTCTTAAAGATACCAGATCTTAATGTGGCACCGGGATAGTAGCATTGGTTTCACCTGAAAAATGCAAATTTCTGAGCCCTACATGGGACCAGCATTTTCACTTTAACAAGGCCTCCAGATGATTCTGATGTGCACTAGAGTCTAAGGACCATTTAATATTCAAAGGTGGCACTTGGAAATGATGAAGCAGTAGAAGGATACGCCTAATACTTAAAGAGAGGTTTAAAGTACCTGCTGACATTGTATGGACTAAAGATTTGAATTTCCTGCACAATTTTGAGCAGTGTTTGTGTGACTTTCCCTTTATGTAGCTGTTTCCCCTTATTTTTCTTTGTTGTCTATTCACAGTGCAGGTGGTTAAGTCCCACAGATGTCAATTAGTTTATTTGTAGAACAACATTAGTAGTTAAATTCTGTACTTTCTTCTAGAACTTTGAAATCAAAACATTCTCTGTGTGTAACCCTGAGCCCTATTTAAAGACAATAGTCCAGAGGCCTAAACAGCTGTAAAATTAGGAATTAAGAAATTATACAAAACTATACTCAATATTTTATTAATCAAAATATTTTTTTGAAATGAATATGTAGATAGGAGGTTGGCCATCCATTTCACTCATTAATAAAACTGATGATTAAAAAGCCTTTTTCATAAAAATGAAAGTGATATACTGGGAGATTCCCCACCAGCAGAGAAAATAATTAATATATTTAACATACATAATGATTGTATTTTATTATTTTAAATGCATAGTATTGAATTGACTAGTCTTTGTTCACGGTGTGGGGTATTTTTTACTGTAGTATTTGGTTTATGGTTGGTAGGTATATTTCCTTTAATATCCTGTTTGAAAAAAAATAAGCATCCAAATTGACCAGAAAAGACTTAAAGACTTTATTTTCCATTAAAAAATTACCTGGATTTTTTTAAAAAGTTAGCTTTTAATAGGTATGTATTAACTTTTCTAAAAGTTAGTTCTTAGTGGTGCATGAGAATATTTTTAAAGACACAGGTGTCAGTAGAAACGCATTTCACGGGTAAGAATGTCTTCTACCTTCTGGTTCACCAAAGATAAAATTTTATATTTAAACCATTACGTGAGAGGTTTTTTGGGAGCTCTTTCTTTATTTTACATTTAGTGGTTGGAGAGGAGTGCAAAGGGCATGGGGAATGAGCTAGAAGGATGTGGACTCCAGTTTTACTTGTGGTATTACTTAGCATCTATAAACTCAGCAAATCATTTAATTTTTCTGTGAAGTAAAAAGTTGGAGTATATGCTGTCTGTTTTAGTCAGCTCGTTTTGTTGCTGTGTCCAAAAGACCTGACAAAAACAATTAAAGGAGGAAAAGTTTATTTGGGGGCTCACTGTTTTGGAAGTCTCAGTCCCTATTTAGCCAGCCCCATTCCTCAGGGCTTAAGGTGAGGCAGAACATCAGAACAGAAGTGTGTGGCTGAGGAAATGCAGGGGTCTGAGAAATGGATGTTTGGATTTTATAGAATGAAGATCTAGAAGGTGTATATACAGCATAACATGTAATTCGCCCTTCCTTCATAAATGTCCTATGCCAATCAGCTAGTTTCATCTACCATGGGTTTGGAGAGAGAGGTGATTCGACACACAAGAAAGAACCTGGAAGTGTCTAAGGTTGTTTGGGGTTGTCACAGTGAGTGTGCAAAGCTACTGGCATTTCATGTTCAGAAGCCAGAATACCATATGTCTTGCAATGTGTGTGATGATCCCTTACTACCAAGAATTTTCCCTCCCCAAGCGCCAAGAGCATCCCCATTGAGAAACTAAAAGACTGAATATTTCATAAAATCATTTGGGAAATTGGAATGCTTCCTTCTGTTTCATATCTATTAGATGACAACTGCTGTTTATGATTCATAGGAGAGAAGAGCCTCTAGCTTTCTTCACTACATATTGACTATGCCATAAGAAAAGCAGTGAAAACCTTGGCTCTGTTAATACAGTGAGCAAATATGACTTGAAGACATACTAGGAATAGCCCCTTTGAGAAATTATTGGTTTCCAGATGACAGCCACATTTTTAATGAAACAGCTTACAGAGATTCCCATCCAATGTAACTAGATATTTCTTGTGTTCAATTAGCTGCTGTGATTAAAGCATTAAATGCACAGACTCTTCTCTGCAATATGCTCAACTGCACTGTGCATAATGCCGAGTGACAGAAGTACTTCTTGCCCTTCCTTTGGCCTCCTGCTCTTGTGTTGGCCTGGTGCAGTCTGGGTCAGGCCAAAGATAGCACCCCTTCAGCAGGAGTGAAGCACTCAGCCAGTGTCTTTTCAACAACCTTTATACTATTTTCAAATTTGAAGTGAACTTTGCTTTGGAATCACTTAAATCTCAGGTCTTTTTTTACATTTTTTTCTTCTTTCTTGAATTTGTGAAGTCCTTGTTTTGCTAGGGTGTATAATTTTGAATTATTGCTGTGATCCAGTTCTCAGACACCATGGGTATAAGAGGTGTTGTATGGATAAAAGTGATGCCTGGCAAAATAAAGCAAGTTGATGTTTTCCAGGAGTGAAAGGGAATCCCTCCCCAATTTTTTTTTTTTTTTTTGGTCTTAATACTTTTGCAAGGGAGAGGGAAGGAGGCAGAATCTAAGTATGTAACCACTCTTTTTCTATGCATTTAGTAAACATTTAGGTTAAATGGGAGGTCAAAATTGCCGAATTAAAAATCAAGTCTTTTGGATAATCTTTCATGTCATTATCTATCCTAGACTACACAAGAACCCCACACCAAATTAAAAGTTCCATGACACGTTCCGCTTGGAGTTAGATCATGGACTTCAGAACAAAAGCTTACTTAGAAGATGGCTGTTACCATCTCACTTCAAGTCTTCCAATATGGAAAATGAGTCCAAATTGATTTAGGTGATCTACCCCAGGACACATACTCAGGAACAAGCTGACCAGGTTCTTTTTTTTTTTTTTTTAAGAGAGAGTGAGAGAGGAGAGAGAGAGAATTTTTTTTTAATATTTATTTTTTAGTTCTACGCAGACACAACATCTTTGTTGGTATGTGGTGCTGAGGATCGAACCCGGGCCGCACGCATGCCAGGCGAGCGCGCTACCGCTGAGCCACATCTCCAGCCCCAACCAGGTTCTTGATTTTTGGTAATTGGCCAGTTCCTCAGAGCCTTTCTCACCTGGGGTCCCTGAGAGAATTAAAAGTTCAGTGTTTTGTTAAGTCATCCTGTGCCTATAACAAATGGCTTGTTCTACTCTGCAGCTGCAACTAGGGAAGTTAACTGGTTATGTATCACCTTTGGCAAGCTGAGCAAATAGTCATTCCATATGATTTTCTGTGCTCCTGAGGGGTCCCTCAACTTTCCCAGAAGTCCATTTGAACTGGCTTTCACCTAAATCCTATGTGTAGATATCACCTTTCTTTTTCTCTTCTTTCCTTTTTTAATTTTTTTAAAAATTTGTTTTAATTAGTTATACATGACAGTAGAATGCATTTATGCACTTTGATATATCATACACAGATATAATTTCTCATTTTTCTGAATTGAAGTGTTGTAGGATCACATTGGTCACACAGTCCCATAAATACATAAAGTAATAATGTCTGTGTTGTTCTACTCTCCTTCTTATCTCCACAACCCCCTGCCTCCCTTCACTTCCCTCTACCCAATCTAAGATAACTTATTCTTTTCTAGTGTCCCACCCCCTTAATGTGAATTAGCATCTACATATTTCAGAAAACATTCAGCCTTTATTTTTGGGGGGGAATTGGCTTATTTCCTTAGCATGATATTCTCCAACTCCATTCAATTACTGGCAAATGCCATAATTTCATTCTTCATTAAAGCTGAGTAATATTCCATTGACTATATATACCACGTTTTCTTCATCCATTCATCTATTGAAGGACACCTTGGTTGGTTCCATAGTTTAGCTATTGTGAATTGAGTTGCTGTAAACATTAATTTGGCTGCATTACTGTAGTATCCTGATTTTTAGTCCTTTGGGTATAAACCGAGGAGTGGGATAGCTGGTGGTTCCATTCCAGGTTTTCTGAGAAATCTCCATACTGCTTTCCATAGTGGTTGTACCAATTTGCAGTCTCAACAGCAATGCATGAGTGTACCTTTGCCCACATCCTCGCCAACATTTATTATTGCCTTTATTCATGGTATTTGCCATTCTGACTGAAGTGAGATGAAATCTTAATGTAGTTTTGATTTGAATTTCTCTAATTGCCAGAGATGTTGAACACTTTTTCATATATTGATTGATTGATTGTATTTCTTCTTGTGTGATGTATCTGTTCAGTTCCTTGGCCCATCTATTGATCGGGCTATTTGTTCTTTTGGTGTTAAGATCTTTGAGTTCTTTATATATCCTAGAGATTAATGCTTTATTGGAGGTGCATATGGTAAAGATTTTCTCCCAAGCTGTAGGCTCTCTCCTCACATTGATTGTTTCCTTTGCTGAGAAGAAGCTTTTTAATTTGAATCCATCTCATTTATTGATCCTGGATTTTACTTCTTGCACTTTAGGGGTCTTGTTAAGGAAGTCGGATCCTAGGCTGACATGGTGAAGATTTGGGCATACTTTTTCTTCTATTAGGTGCAGGGACTCTGTTCTGTGCCTAAGTATTTGATCTCCTTGAGTTGATTTTTGTGCAGGGTGAGAGAGTTAATTTCATTTTGCTACATACGAATTTCCAGTTTTGTCAGCACCATTTGTTGAATATTTTTGGCACCTTTGTTTAGTATGAGATAACCACATTTATGTGGGATTGTCTCTGTGTCCTCTATTCTGTATCATTGGTCTACAAGTCCATTTTGATGCCAATACCATGCTGTTTTTATTACTATAGCTTCATAGTATAGTTTAAGATCTGGTATTGTGATGCCTCCTGCTTCACTTTTCTTGCTAAAGATTGTTTTTGCTATCCTGGGTCTCTTATATTTTCAAATAAATTTCATGGTTGCTTTTTCTGTTTCTATGAAGAATATCATTGGGAATTTAATAGGAATTGCATTAAATCTGTATAATGCTTTAGGTAGTATGGCCATTTTAACAGTATTTATTCTGCATATCCAGGAGCTTGGGAGATCTTTTCATCTTCTGAAGTTTTCTTCAATTTTTTCTTTAGTGTTCTGTAGTTTTTATTGTAGAAGTCTTTCATCTCTTTTGTTAGATTGATTCTTAGGTATTTTATTTTACTTAAGGCTATTGTGAATGGGGTAGTTTTCCTAATTTCTCTTTCAGTGGATTCATCACTGATGTATAGGAATGTGTTTGATTTATGGGTATTGATCTTATATCCTGCTACTTTGATGAATTCATTAGTTCTAGAAGTTTTCTGGTGGAATTTTTTGGATCTTCTAGATACAGAATCATGCCATCAGAAAATAGTGATAGTTTCAGTTCTTCTTTACCTATTTGTATTCCTTTAATTGCTTTCTTCTGTCTAATTGGTTTGGCTGGCTAGAGTTTCATGGATGATGTTGAATAGAAGTGGTAAAAGAGGATGTCCTTTCCTTGTTCCAGCTTTTAGAGGGAATGTTTTCAATTTTTCTCCATTCAGAATGATGCTGGCCTTGGGTTTAGCATATATAGCTTTTACAATGTTGAGGTATGTTCCTGCTATCCCTAGTTTGTCTATTGTTTTGAACATGAAGGTGTGCTGTATTTTGTCAAATGCTTTTTCTAAATCTATTAAGATGGTCATATGATTCTTATTTGTAAGTCTATTAATATGATGAATTTTGCTTATTGAGTTCTGTATGTTGAACCAATGTGCATCCCTGGGATGAATCCCACTTGATTATGGTGCCCTATCTTTTTAATATGTTTTTGTATGCAACTTGCCAGAATTTTATTGAGAATTTTTGCATCTATGTTCATTAGGGATATTGGTCTGAAGTTTTCTTTCCTTGATGTGTCTTTGTCTGGTTTTGGTATCAGGGTCATATTGGCCTCATAGAGTGAATTTGGAAGGGTTCCCTCCTTTTCCATTTCATGGAATTCTTTGAGGATTATTGGGGTTAATTCTTCTTTGAAAGTGTTGTAGAACTCGGCTGAGAATCTGTCTGGGCCTGAACTTTTCTTGGTTGGTAGGCTTTTGATGGTGTTTTCTATTTCATTACTTGAAATTGATCTGTTTAAGTCATGTATAACCTCCTCATTCAGACTGGGTAGGTCATATGTCTCTAGAAATTTGTTGATGTCTTCTATATTTTCTATTTTACTGGAGTATAAATTTTCAAAATAGTTTCTAATTATCCTCTGTATTTCAGACATGTCCATTGTGATATTTCCTTCTTCATCTTGTATTTTAGTAATTTAAGTTTTCTTTTCATTAGCATGGCCAGGGGTTTATCTATTTTATTTAATTTTTCAAAAAACCAACTTTTTGTTTTGTCATTTTTTTTCAATTGTTTCGTTTGTTTCAATTTCATTAATTTCAGCTCTATTTTTAATTATTTCCTGTCTTCTACTGCTTTTGGTGTTGATTTGTTGTTCTTTTTCTAGGGCTTTGAGATGTAGTGTTAGATCATTTATTTGCTGACTTTTTATTCTTTTAATGAACGTGTTCAGTGCAATAATTTTTCTCTTGTTACTGCCTTCATAATGTCCCAGAGATTTTGATAAGTATATCAGTATTCTCATTTACCACGAAGATTTTTTTTTATTTCATCCTTGATTTCTTCTACTATCCATTCATCATTTAATAGTGTATTAAATAGTCTCCATTTGTTGCATTAGTTTCTATTTTTTACTTTATTGTTGATTTCTAATTGCATTCCATTGTGATCTAATAGAATGCAGGATATTACCTCTGTTTTGTTATACTTACTAAGAATTCTTTGTGATGTAAGATATGGTCTATTTCAGAGAATGAGACATGTGCTGCTGAGAAGAAAGTGTATTTGCTTATTGATGGATTAATAGTCTATATATGTCCATTAAGTCTAAATTGTTGGTTGTATTACTTAGTTCTATAGTTTCTTTAGTTAGTTTTTGTTTGGAAGATGTGTCCAGTAGTGGTAGAGGTGTGTTAAGGTCACTCAGTATTATTGTATTGTGGTCTATTTGAATATTGAAATATGTTTGGTGTATGTAGATGCTCCATTGTTTGGGGCATAATATTCATAAGTGTTATATCCTGCTAATATATACTTCCCTTAAGAAGTATGAATGTCCTTCTATGTCTCTTCTGATTAACTTTGGCTTGAAGTCTACTTTACCTGAGATATGGAAACCCCTGCTTGTTTACACAGTCCATATGAGTGGTATATTTTTCAATCCTTTCACCTTCAGTCTGTGGATGTCTTTGCCCATTAGGTGAGTCTCTTGAAGAGAGCATATTGTAGGGTCTTGCTTTTTAATCCAGTGTGCCAGTCTATGTCTTTTGATTGATGAGTTTAGATCATTAACATTCAAGGTTATTGAGATATAATTTGTATTCCATATCATTTTGACTTATTTCTGGTTTTCAATTTGACTTAGTTCCTCCTTTGGTTGACTATTCCTTTAGTGTAGCTCCTCCCTTTGCTGGTTTTCACTGTTTTTTCCACTTCATCCTCATGGAATATTTTATTGAGAATGTTCTGTAGTTTAGGCTTTCTAGTTGTGAAGTCTTTTAAATTTTGTTTATCATGGAAGGTTTTAATATTATCTTTAAATCTGAAACAGTTTTGCTTGATATAAAATTCTTGGTTGGAATCCATTTTATTTCAGAGCTTGAAATATATTATTCCAAGACCTCCTAGATTTGAGAGTCTAGGCTGAGAAATCTCTTGAGATCCAAATTGGTTTCCTCTATATGTAATTTAATTATTCTATGTGTTAGTCATTCTCCTTATAATATGTCTTGGTGTGGGTCTGCTATAATTTTGTACACTTGGGGTCCTGTAAGCCTCTTGTATTTGATTTTCCATTCCATTCTTTAGATTTGGAAAATTTTCTGATATTATATCATTGAAAAGATTTCACATTCCTTTGGTTTGTATCTCTGCTCCTTCATCTATTTTGATAACTCTTAATTTTGGTCTTTTTATGTTGTCCATAATTCTTGGATGTTGTGTTCATGGTTTCTTATCATCTTCTTTGATGGTCAATTCTGCTTTCAATTTTATATATTTTGTCTTCATTGTCTTCCAAGTGGTCTAATCTGTTGGTGATGCTTTCTGATGAATTTATAATTTGGTTTATTGATTCCTCCATTTTAAGGATTTCTGCTTTTTTTTTCACAATCTCTAACTCTTTATTGAAGTGATCTTTCACTTCCTGTATTTTTTATTCGATTTCACTCCTTATACTATCCTTTAATTCACAGATAAATTTAACTATGTAAATTCTGAACTCCTTCTTGTATACTTCTTTTACTGTGTTATCAGTGGCTTCTGTCATTGGAGTATCTTGTTTTGTTTGGGGCACTTTATTTTTTTGTTTTTTTTCATGTTCATGTGTTTTTCCATCTAGCAATATGGATCTAAAGCAGCACAAATTCTACCCTGTAGACATATAGTGTCCTTGAAGGTTTCTAGTGTTTCATCTTTAAGGGTGAGACAAATATCAACAGCATCCAGTATAAATAATACATAGCCTTAAACCTAATAACTTCCACTAATGCTTCTAGTGCTTTCTAGCATTAAAGCAAAATGATGAATTTAATTACTATCTATAATATAAACATAAAATTTGCTAAAACAATTTAAAATTTCCAGTGGTGGATGAGAGAACAGAAGTAGCATAGCACACAACGTTTGTAAGAGAGGAAGAGAGAAGCTAGAAGCAAAGATTCACAGGAGAGTGGAAGAGGAGCCGACAGAGATTAGCTGTTGGAGAAAAGTTAGAAAAGAGAATCCAAGAAAACAGACAAAGGAAGAATACAAAAAAAGAGAAAAAAATTAAAGATATAAAAATGCAACAAAAATGCAAATCACCATTCATATATCATTGTCCTCTATACACTGGTGCATAAAAAACACCCTGATCCAAATATGGTAGAGATGTTAGCAAATAGAAAAATGAAATAAAATATATGTCAATGGGAAGTCAAAAACTGTCTCCATCAGCATTCAAAAGTTTCTCAGCCCTGTCTCTGATGTCTCATGGGATCACCAGCCCCAGATCTGTGCTCATAGACCCAGTCACTGAGCTTCAGATACCTCAGGCTTGGCCAAAGGGCAGTCCAAAGATTTTAATGCTGTGCCTACTTGCAGAGAGACCACTAGGGATACACTCAAGCAAAGGAACAATCCTTGATGGTGGCAAGTCAGGGCCACCAGCATTCCCAGCAGGAAGACCCCAGGCGCTTCCAAACCTGTAGGCACCCCTACACTGGACCTGCAGGTCCCAGCCAGAATCCCCAGACAGGTGCTGTTGTAGTGGTAAATCTGCTGGCACCCCAAGATGGGTGTGGTCCTGTGCAATTAAACCCAGAGTCTCCCACGCAGCAGTCCTCTAGGTGGTGGTAGTAGTGATAATGGCAGTGGTTGGTGGTAGTGGCAGTTGCAACTGCAGCTGTGGGGGCAGCGTCCCAAGGCGATCCCCAGGGGCCAGCAGTGGTGTCTGCAGTGGCAGCAGGGGTGGCTGCAGCTGCATGGGCAGCAGCACCTAGAAAGAAGACCTCCAGGAGACCCTGGGGTGGCAGCAGGGGTATCAGAGGCAGAGGCATTGGCAGTAGCCGTGTAAGTGGCAGTAGACTGGAGAAGACCTCCAGCTGCTGGCGGCACTGACCTTAGAGGTAGTGTGAGAGGTAGTAGTGGCCTCACCCAGAGAAAAGACCTCCGGGCTGGACAGCGGCCTTTGTGGCCAGGATGTCAACCTTCTTTTTCTTTTTTTTCTCTCACATTTTTTCTTCCTTTCTTTTTCTTTGTTAACTGAATGGGTTCCGTATTTCTCCAAACAAGCAAATAGGAAAACTGCCCTTCTTCTAGGGCCGTTAGCTTCATGGCAGCTAACATTAAAGTTTTTGTTTATTTGTTTGAAAAATGTAATTATTTCTATATTTTTTATCATTATCCAGTACAATATTACTAAATCCAAATATTTGTTTGCACTTTTCAGTTAAACTATTGTTGCTTAATATGAAATAAAATAATTGTGTATTATTTTACTTAGTAATACATAGTATGTATACCAATGTTAATTTTTATTGTTGTATTAGGATTAGTAAACCTATACATGTTTAGATTAATATTTTTGGTATTAATTTTCAAATATAATTTGACCATAAAATTGTGACTCTTTTTTTTTAAAGAGAGAATTTTTTAATGTTTATTTTTCAGTTTTCGGTGGACACAACATCTTTATTTTATTTTTATGTGGTGCTGAGGATTTAACCCAGCACCCCGCACATGCCAGGCAAGTGCACTACCTCTTGAGTCACATCCCTAGCCCATGATATTTTGACTCTTGAATGAGTATTTAAATTTACTCTGTTCACTTAGATGGGAAATTTTTACTATAATAAGGATTATTTTTACAATTATTGTATGAAAGTATATTAGTTTAAATAAGTGCACACTGTGCATAACTTCTTATTCTCAATTCATAAAATTTACACATGTAGAATTTATTCCTAAAAAAATGGAATAGTTTCAAATTGATATACTTTTAGGAAAAATATATCTGATTACACACAATTTGGTCAATAAACTAATAGTTTAATTTTATATTTCTAAGATGTATACTTTTTAAAAATTATACTTAATGGACACTTAATAATTGTACATATTTATGAAATAAGATGTATAATTTTTTAAACCAGCAAGTAAACCTGTAGCTAATTTCTTTATCTTAATTACTTTTTATAGAAAACAGAATACACAAAATTTATTGCATGCCTAAGCCATGGGAGTATTAGACTCTAGTAATATATTTAAAAGCATTTTTCTAAACTCAGCTGAAAAATATACTATATTGATATCAAGATGTAGCATAATATTTTCTGTTTTGGTTATATTGTTAAGCTAATTCCTTGGATATTCCTTTTATATTATTAGTATGTTGAATACCTTTAATAGAAATATAAATATTCTCAATGTGCTGTAGATTTTCATTCCATTAAAGCAATCTTCAAACCACTCAATAATGAATCATATGTTGTTCTTATTTTATGCTCTTCATAGTTTGGAAAACAAAGAAATAAGCAAACCTGAGGGTATTTATCTCTTAGGAGATTTCATGCAGAAAGAAAAACCAAAAATTTAAAAATGCTCCTTAACGGTAAGCAGTCAAATAATGGTGGGGGAGCCAGTGAGCCTGGAGGAAGGGGGAGGACTCTGAGCTCATTGTGACTGCTGTGTCAATATGAGGAACAGGCAGAGTTCTTTCTGTGCAATGGTTTTATTGTCTCTCTGTTTGTGATCCATCCTTGGCTGTTCAGTTTGAGGAACATTCCAGCTAAGTATCCTTAGCTTCCCTGATGTGAGCCTGGGACTGCAGCTTGATGTCTTGGAAGGACTCTTTTTCAAACAGGCAGGACAAATACAGCAAGTTGGGTGTGCAGCACATGGGTCAGCTGCGTGAGAAACCCTGTTCTTCAGGAACAAGGTGAGCCCTTTGTGCATCTGAGCTGATGGAGGCAGAGCTTGCTGCTCCACAGACTTTTGTAGGCAGTTTTCAAAAGTACAGGATGCTGTTACAGAAACATGGGGTTACTTGTGTATCTCAAAAGAGAGAATTCTTAATGCTTAGATTCTCTCAGGCATTTGCTCATGGCTCAAAGGTGTCATATCTGGGACTTTGCTTCTGAGATGTACTTTCAAGTGAGATTAGGAGTCTAGTGACTCTTGAGGGTTAGTATGTATGTGTTTAGTAAATAACACCCTGACCAAACGTATAGCAATAATAATAATGGCATAATTCTTACTGTTAATTTCTGTTAATTTGATGTGATAAAAAGATTTTCTCAATCTCTTAGAAAGAGCCATTAAGTAAAATAGAGTTCTATTAAATTATTTTGTGGAAATGCCAAGCAATTAGTTCATGATATCATTATGAATTATATTATTAGTGTGAAATGTTAAAATGATTCAAAATGATTATATGATATGTAAAGGTCATAATACCATGGGCCTGAGGGGGCAGGAGTGGAGGGGAGCTGGAGAGATAAATACATACATCATCACGTTAGTATGGATGTGATAAAATTACTGGTGGATAGTTCATATTAGTCTAGGATGTGCTTGAGTTACAGTTGGTGATGTAGTTTGTCAGTGTACAGATCTAGTGACTGTAAATTGGAGATTGATTGCTGATTCCAATGTTGGCCCATAAATTGTGAGCAGATTGTCTTTATTAACTAGGGGTTAGGCAATGTTGGTCTTCAGTAAACTAGTCCCAAAGGATCAGGTTAAATATTTTCCTTAAATCTGAGCATTGATTTGGGATAATGGTATTAAATGCTCTTTCTTCAGTCACCAGTTTATCTTGCAATTTTCTGGTATCCTCTTGCTAAATTTCTACAGAATTCTCTTTTGGAGGTAGTCTACTTGTCCTGTTTCTAAGACACTAAATTTTGTGCTATAATTAATTTTAATAAGAGGCAGGAAAGCACCACAACTTTTTGACAGATCTGTAAGCAATCCAACCACAGAACATTTGTTTGAGGCTTTAGAAAAGTTATTGATCTGGCAGCCCTAGTTTCTTTAGAATGATGCTTTTAATTCTTGCTTGCCTACAAATGTGGTACTTTTTGTTTGTTGTAAATCACTATTAACTATTTGACAGCTAATTTGAAAAGTTTTCTTTTCTTTTTTGTTTTTATTTTGGTACTAGAGATTGATCCCAGGGTCACTTAACCACTGAGCCACATCCCTGGCCCTTTTTATTTTTTATTTTGAGACAGGGTTTCACTAAGTTGCTTAGGACCTTATTAAGTTCAGAGGCTGACTTTGGACTTGAAATCCTCCTTTCTCAGCCTCCTAAACTTCTAAGTAAGCTGCTGGGAATACAGGCATGCACCAGTGCACCTGGCTTGTTTGTTTGTTTGCTTTTTCTGAAACACAGTTTGCAAGGCATGACACTATAAAACCTCCATATTGTATAAGTTATTAGTGAACTTTTCCCATAAAGACTGACAAATGTAATTTTAAGAATCACAGATTTTTAAATCTTTACTCATTTAATCCAATGCAAGTCCTTCTGTTTGCGAACTACAATTTGCCTTTTATTAATAGATTTGTTTAGTTTAGTACTTTCATGTAATGCAAGTGAGATCAGCTCTTGTTTTTTACCTGTTAATGGTCTTTATAAAGGTTAAGACAAAATTTAGTATTCTAGTACTCTAGGTTGATCAATTATCTTATTATCTTGCTTCTTCATCTCTAAAGTTTTGACTAAATCAGGCATGATATTAAATGTCTCGCAATTTATCACATAAAAATAATGCTTTCTTGGACTAACTTCAAGTTGAGGATCTTTCATAATTAATGACCGCTTGTAGATTATA
The DNA here is from genome assembly GCF_045843805.1 of Urocitellus parryii. Classification (NCBI taxonomy): domain Eukaryota; kingdom Metazoa; phylum Chordata; class Mammalia; order Rodentia; family Sciuridae; genus Urocitellus; species Urocitellus parryii. The sequence goes on along the minus strand of NW_027553304.1, from coordinate 26,613 downwards.
ATTGCGTTTTAGCTAGCTCATTGATGGTAAGTATGGCAAATTCTTCCATTTAAAATGAACCCTGTGAATGTAAGTTTTGTTCTCTCTCATTTCCTCTGCTAATTTTTGTTTGACTGTGAACATCAATTTCAGAAATTATAATTACAAAAATAACTAACAGAAACTAGTTTCTTTTGCTATTAATTGCTGCTTACTGTTCTGGGACTTGTTCACTTGCTTTTATTAATAAATCATCCTGGCTCTATTTTAGAGCAAATGTTATGTAGCAATCACCAGGACACTTGGGACTGTTCATACCCATAAGACTGTGTGGAAACCAAACTGTGGGGAGGAGAATGTCGAGCAGGAGTCCTAGAGTCGTTTGGCATAGATTAGGAACCTGCTGGAGTCCTAGAATTAGGGTTTTTCATCTGAGCTTTTGTCCTGAGTTGACACTTGTTTTTCTGGACAGAACACCATGTGGACCTGGAGGCCAAGGTACCTGGGTCCTGTGATAAGAACCTCCAACTCCTCTTGGTGTCAGCTGTGCCACCTCATAGAATTAGCTTCAAGTTCCCCTACAGGAGTTTCAGCTGCTTCATGTTCTGAATTCTAATGAATTTGAATCTGTGCTGAGCTGGTGACAGCTGTGAGTTAGGGACCACATCCACAGCTCATTGACTTCCATTCTAATTTCAAGTAATAGGCCCTTTCCTCTTTCAAGTTTAATGTCTTATTTTTAACCTTTCTCTAACCACTATTTTTTCTCTCATTTCCTTTTCTTCCTTTTCTTTCTTTCTTTGCTTTATTTCTTTATCACTCTGGAATGTTGTCATACTAGTTTCCTTTAAGTACCAAACTTTCTTATGACTTTTTTCTTTCCATGTTCTTTCTCATTATTGTGAATCATGCTGTTTACCTGGCTTGCTTTCTTTATTCAGTTGCACAATGAATTCACATGGTACTGCTTCGAGCATTATTTTTGTTTCTTTGTGACCCTCCGGAGCCATGGTCTGAATATTCCACATTAATTGCCCAAAATTGCTTGAACAACTTGTGGCGTCGATATTATTAACTCTTCTTTTCTCTTTCTATAGTCATAAAGCTCTTGTAGAAATGGAAAACTAGGGAAGCAATGGATTTGTTAAATATGACTTTAGTTATGGATTCAAAAATCTCATATTTGAGAATCACTTCTGCTCTGATATTTGCAAACAGTGGCAACTCACTTAAAGTACTTTGAAATGAAAATAAAGGTCAAACGAGATAATAGAGCTGAAAGCCTTTCTGGGGCAAATTTTAGTGATTGTTACTGAGATTTATTCTTGAGAAGCATTGCCAATCAATAACATGAGACATTTATAAATTTTATATTTTATTTTTTAACTTTGTATTTTAAAACTGGTGAGAGAAAGGTTGACAAATCTCATCCCCATTTTTAACTTTTTCTAAATGTTAGCATTTTAAAGTTACCCAAATAAGGACATTAATTGTGATATGATACTATTAACTAATTTATAAGTGTTATTCAAATTTTACCAATCTTCCCATCCATGAACTGAATCTGGACCAGGATATAAACAAGAGCCACACATTGCATTTAGTTTCCTCGGTCTGAGGCAGTTGCACAATTTTGCTTGCCTGAAACATCTTGACCCTGTTGAAGAGCAACAGCCAGTTATGTAGGAGAATAACTCTCACTTTGGGATTTCTGATATTTATCATGATCGAATCCAAGTTACGCATTTTTTAACAACAGCACCATAAAAGTGATGCTGTTTGCTTCTCAGAGCATCATATTAGGAAGCACAGGATGTCAGGTTGTCTAATTACTAGTGAAGTTAATTTCAGTTTCTCAGTTGAGGTCCACCAGGTTTCTCTACCATAAAGTTGCTCAGTTCCTTCTTGTAATTAATAGTATCAGGTGGAGAAATACTTTGAGTCTATTGAAATGACCAGTTTTTTTTTTTTAATCATACTTTCAACAATGGTTTGGTCTCTAGATATTTTTTCTTAAAACATGTGACAAATGGCAATTTTTTATTCTCATCATCCCCTCTATATTTTTTTAATTGAAATTCTTCTGTAAGGAAGAGCTTTCCATCTTTTCCACTTATATACTTTTTCAATTGTTAATTTTTATCAGTATGGACCAGGGGTTTTGTTTCATGCTATGAGTTATGGTTCATTACCACTGGTCTTTATTTTGGTCCACCTTTGACCATTGGGAGCCCTTCCAAGTTAGCCCCTGTTCTTATTCATATGTCACCATCATTTTTAGAAGATTATTATTTTCTGGTACTATAAGATGCTCTAGACTCCTCTTATATTTCTCTTAATCCAATCCTTGAGTCATTTCTCCAGGAGTCCAAATTCCTTTTTAAGAATGGTACTTAGAAAACAAGATCTAGGTGTTAGATGTCCTTATTCATAAAGTAATGTACCTCTTTTCTTCTACAATGAATTTACTTATTTGCTTAAATCTTTAATATACATAAAGCACTTTCAAAATGACTAATTCATATACCGGTAAAAAATATTTTCTGAATGAAGTAGAGGCCAGAGTCAAAATACTTTATTTTACTTTTAGGCGTCTTTTTCCCTTTAGTTTGGACTACAGAATTAAAATACGGTATTTTCTTTTTTTGTTACTGGGGATTAAACCCAGGGACACTTTACCACTGAGCTACAACTCCAGCCCTTTTTATTTTTTTTATTTTGAGACAGAGTCTCACTAAGTTGTTTAGGACCTTGCTAAATTGCTGAGGCTGGCCTCAAAGTTGCAGTCCTCCTGCCTTAGCCTCCAGATCTGCTGGGGACTATAGGTGTGTGCCAAGGACCCAGCTGAAATGCTTAATTTTCATAGGTACTACTTTTTTCCTCCCCATCATGGAAAAGTTCTTTGCTTCGGCCTACAATGAAAACTATGAACATACCATTTTGACCTGTATATTTACATAGTTTGGTAAATCACCTGCCAATCTGATTTTGATACTTTTTACCAATATGAAAAGGAAGCCTCATATTTCTAATACACTTTCAGGCTATTACGTAATTTGGAAAATGTAAAACCTCATGAACAATGCATGTCATTCACATTGAAAATTTTAACTGAGTTTTAAAACTTTTGCAAGAATTTGCTTAGAAACTAATAAAAACCAATAGTTTATTTATTGGTGACTTTTTCAACCTCCTTTTAACTTACTCTCATTGTCCTTGGTTTTTGTCACCTTCATATTCCCCGATTCTTTTCCTTTAAGGTCTACACTGAGGACTAAATCAGTCTCAGTTTGTGCAGGTAGAAATTATACATCATAGTATATCCTCACTCTCCATTTCAGTCGTCACTAAAAATACTATGTTTTTTTTTTTTTCCTAGTCAATTCTGGACAAAAGATATTCCAAGAGACTAAGAGATCATTTTTCTATCATAATATCTTTTTGTCATTATAAGTATACTTAATAGCTATTTGATAGAAAAGCTGAAACAAAGCTCCAAACAAACAAGAGAAAGTCATTTATTGGCCTGGCCTTAATGACTGAGGTTCCAGAGAATCTCAATGAATCCTTGATATTGAGCTCTTACTTTTTAAAACCATACCATTTTAGGCATAATTGACAACACAAATCATGTTTATTTTCTGGTACTTGTGGAAATCTTTTCCCCATTTTCTTTGATGATGAGTTTGTTCTATAATTACTCAAAGTAGAACAGAACTTCAATCATCTTCTCTTTAAATTCTCTCTCTTCTGGGAAGCTGTATGTTAAAATTTCTCAGGGTACATAGGCTCTGGACCAGTTACTCAATTTATAATCTTTATTCTTTGTGGTTCTTCGTCAAATTACTTAATCTCTCTTGGTATCAGTTTCTCCTTTTGGGAATTAAACACAAAAAATAGAACTCCTTTACATGGTTATTATAATTTAAGTGAGAAGAGAGATATGCAGTTGCAATTATTACTTGTGGATGCTGCTTTATTTTGAATCTCATCATCATACCTGCATTTTTAAGACTAGTAGATATAGGAGTATTTAGATGCTCAATAAAGTTTAGTCATAGTTATTCTTTAATTACAAAGAGGTGAGAACAGATGTCTTGAACCTCTAAGGATGAAGTCAAAGAGGAGAAATCTTTTAAAGAATAAAACACACATTATTGTGTGTTCTTAACTCTATTAATATCATTAACATTGATTTAAATATAATGAAATAACAAAATAGTCTAATTTCAAGTTTTTGTAACAGAGTACAAGACCAAATTTCATGAGAAATCCTATGATAAGAAGTGATCTATGGTTCAAATGACCTTCCAACCTCACAAACCATTTTGTCTTTCTGAATGACACGAATGTAAATGACAGAGTTTAAACAGTTGCGTACCACGTCTTTCTGTCCCTGCGTTCTGTGTTTTAGTGAAGAGGAAAGTGGCTGGAAAAGAGAAATGAGGATAGAAAATGCCAAAAAGGGCAAGAGTAGCTCAAGTCAAGTGACATTTAAGTACAGTAAAAAGCTGCTTTTAATAGAAAATATCAGACATGATGGGACACTGACTTCTATTAGTATGTATTATTTTCAATAATGAGACAGATTTCAATACATTATAATATGGTAGTTGATGATAGCATTATCTGATGCCCAGACAGAGGTAAATGGAGGTATGATGGTGGTTCAGTGCTCAGGTCTCTCCTTACCTGTCATCTATGAGTGTCAGCATTATTTATCTTGAATCATGAAAGGGAAATTTTTGATCTTTTTGTGTTAGAACTTATAGGACATATGTTTTGAGTCTCATTTTGTTTTGGTAACTTTCAAACTCTTGGTAACAGATGAAGCAGTTTGCTGTTATTTTTGTTGTGAGATTTTGATCTTTTACTGTAAATGACATAGTGAATTCTCTCTTTTAGTGAGTGCATTTTCTACTGTTAGTCACACTTGTTGGTTACAAAGTTCTGTGTTCTTTCATATAAATGCCAGCATTTTTTAAACTTCTTGGCTTATGAAGGGTGGGTATTTGGAGTTATTAGGAATTGGGAAGATAGAGCAGGTGTTCATTCACTAAGGTTTGTAAGAGTCATGTGTATGGCATTGTCATCCTTGGCCTATAGAAATCTGCAAAGGCTTCAGTTGCATGTGCCTTATTGGTTCAGCAGTTGTATAACAGTGACAGCTTGTGCATCTTACCATGTGACAGGACCATCAGCATCAGAAATAGGTCCATCATGGTTACTGATGATTTGTGCACAGGAATCTTTGGTATGATGAGAATGTTTGTTTATTTTTCCTAACTAAGAACAAAGGACTCCTTCCATGATGAAGTATATTTCTCCTTTGGCTTTAGAGACTTTTATTTTTTGCATAATTCACTGATCACCTTTGACCCCAAGTCTGTGTCATGTCATGTTGGACAGGTTTTAATCACAACAAGAAAGTTCAACAACTTATTAATTAAAATGGCCTTGAGAGAATGTAAAGACTAGCAATGAGCTCTAGTATATATTTGTAATAATTTTAAAAAGTACAACCTTAGGTTCTCTATGGTTCATGGTTTGTAACACAATTTCATGTGAGTTTCGCAGATTCCTAGCTATATACATTAGCATCCATAATTTGGTGACAGATCAAAAAATGTTTTGGGAAGTTAATTTTAAACAAATATCTTTTTGAATGTTTGTCCTTCCTGGGAAAGGTTCTACTAACACAATATTGAGAAATGACTTTGTAATTCATGGGTGGACAAAGAAGGAAGTCACTGTGTGACATTTACAAGTTTTTAAAATTTACATTACAACAAGGAAGGAAGGAGGGCATTTCGGGCAGAGGGAATCCATGTGTCTAGAAAGAGTGTTATGATGAGAATATTAGATATTTGGTAAATGTCTAAAATGTCTATCATGAATTTGGATACTGCTGATGATGAAGGAATGAAGTCAAAAATTAAGAAAGGATTATAATGACTAAACTTGGTGACTAATTAATAGAAGGAGGTAAGGGAGAAGAGGATTGATTGGAAAGCCCCTAACCACTGAACTCATTAGTCACAGAAATTGATGACTAAGTCTCCTTATGTCCCCTCCATGCCTGACTAGCCCAGAGTATTAAACTACGCTATGATAAAGCCTAAAAATATGGTTTCATGTTTCAGCTGTCAAAATCATTTGTGTACCTTTAAGAAAATAACATTTATGTTTTTAATATCTGCAAAAGAATAATTATTTATCAGAGTTTGTAAATGCTAATTGTCAGCTGGAATTTAAAAAAGCAAAATTTAATGCCATTTTGTCTACCACTACTAATCATCAAAATTGAGAAACTACAGAATCAGCTCCTCTCTGCTAAATTAAGAAATGTGGCACTGTGTCTCTAACTGTTAGTTAAACTGTCCCAGAAGTTTCCAGACATACTACAGCTCTGCCAGTTTGGAGTCTACCCTGGTGTTCAATTCCCTTATCCATCTTTAAAATTTCTGATCTAAATGAAACAGAGGTAGTTATGGTTGAGTTCCTTTTTCTCTTAGGTTGGTTAATGAAAAGTGTTCAACCCCTTAACCACATAAAATAAATGCACAAGTCATGAAGCATGCTAATAGTTTATTTTCTTTTCTTTGGGGATAGAGGCAAGGAGGTTTTGTGGGAAAAATACTTGTTTGCAAAGAATTGGTGTTAATGTGTCAGAGGTAACTAATATCATGAATCTCATCCAGATACCTACTACAGGGGAACTAAGGACACAGTTAAATAATGGCCACATTTATACCAGGATGGCTTTATTAATGCTAAATCCCCACCTGGCTTACCCTAGTGATCAGGGCAAGGCCACACTCATCGCTTGCAGATACCCTGCACTCCTTTAAAACACAGTAGACAGACGGCAGCCCAGATGGCTTGTGTTATTCTTGACTTCATTCCTTCATCATCAGCAGTATCCAAATTCATGATAGACATTTTAGACATTTACCAAATACCTAATATTCTCATCATAACACTCTTTCTTGACACATGGATTCCCTCTGCCTGAAATGTCCTCCTTCCTTCCTTGTTCACTTGTAAATGTCACACAGTGACTTCCTTCTTTGTTCACCCATGAATTACATAGTCTTTTCTCAATATTGTGTTAGTAGAACTTTTCCTAGGAAGGAATACTTTGCTATTCTATTTTTTCAGTTACATCAACAGAAATTGGAAGAGAGTCCTAGAATAGCTTGACTCTGGGCCTGACCTCTCTGACCCACATGGGGAAGTCCTCAGGCCCATTGAATTCTTGGCAAAAAAACGATAGTGAAAGTAAAGATGACTTTCCCTCCCACTAAAGCCTGGAGAAGAATTAAAATATTTAGGCCCCTGGGATCTACATTCCAACCCATTTCTCAAGTAAGTCTTCTGTATACCGAAGTTGAATGTTTACTAAAAATTCTACCACTTTCTCTTGTCCTTTCATAAAAATACAAAATGCAGCTTTTGATTACCAATAAGTACCTACCCACATCTCTCAGAAAATGAAAGGTACCTATAAGAGCCAAGGAAAAGAATCATTAGAAACATTATTTTCAAACATCATCATACATTTATTTTGTCTTTCATTTGCTTCAGTAAGCATATAATTTTACTGCTTCAATTCATGTCATTCATGATATCAGAGATGAAATATCACAATTAAATGCCTCATGATTACTGAACAACTTAGACTGTTGTTGTGTGTTTCATTGTTCTTATTAAGGTGCTCTTACTTACTAGACCTTACTCAGAATGACTTCTAACTTAAATGAGATCTGGAATATAGGAACCCATAACTCTGCTTCATTGCCCATATGGAAATTAGAATTCCAGTAAAGCAGCTAAGACCTACATTTCAAAAATGGGAAATATAAAACAGTATGTATTGATAAGGTCAACATTTGTTAGATTTTTTTTTGTTCAGGAATTTAGGGGAAAGTCAAATACATGTGACTTGAGGTTGTGTACAGAGCTCTATGGTGGAGGTGGGATTTGAGATTTGATGGCTTGGTTTGTATGGACTGGGGAAAGACACTCCCAGACTGTGGACTCCTTGAACACGTTGATTCTGATGATTTCATCTTCCCCATCCAAAAGCCTTTGGTGCCTGGCGTGGAGTAGAAATTTGGTGTGTATTTATGAAGTCATCAATTTGCTAACAGCGTTCACAGAGGAAAGAGTGAGGAAATGGTGAAGCCTGAGCTTCATGTGAAGTGGGTAGCAACAGATCTAAGCTTTTCGGTTGTTTTCTGATCTAAAGGTGAACATGAGTCATCACTTCTTCACAGGGTTGTTGGAACTATTCACATGATAAGTGAAATGACTTGATAGACAAATAAGGGACTATGTAGATCCAGAAATTCACTCTCACTTGGCTAGGGATAGAGTCTTATTCATCATTATAATTATCACCTTTCTCAGAAATCGATAACCACAAAAAGTTGTTTAGTAAATGCATCAATAAATTTGTCTATATTTCTATTTGTTTCATCGCCTAAAAATACATACACATTCTTGTTAAAAAAAAAAAGAATCTAAATGAACTTTAAGGAAAAGTTTGAAGTCTCTGATTATGAACAAAGTTGATGTGTTTAAGTACATGGATATTTTAATATCATTTGCATTTATACATACATAATAATTTACATACATACACACACACACACACACACACACACACACACATATATATATATACGTTTTTTCTTTTTTTACTTGTCTTATACAAAACAGTAGAGTATATTTTGATATATTATATGTGGAGTATAAATTATTATAATGTTTTTTTTTCTTGCATATTCTTAAGTAACTAGTATTGATGTTGCTCATGCAATTTCTCTAATTTAAAGATAGGGAAAACATAAATATTTAAATATTTTAAAATCCTGATTTAAAAATACCCAATGAAAATACTTAGGGGGTAAAGAGGATAAGGTTCATTATTAGAGAAAATTATATTAAAATGCTGACTTTTAAAAATGGACACAGTGACTGAAAGGAAAAATTTGCAGAATTGAGTGCTTTATTTTGAAGTCTCTAGGAGTGATCTCCCAGTCCTAAATTACAGCCTTTAAAACAGTATTCTTCTGCCTGATGCCTAAACATTAGACCTAAGGCTAAAAGACTTTTGTTATCATCAGCCAAAAGAGAAATTCACATCTTAAAGATAAAGCTCAACATCCTGTCTCTAGGCTCAGACAAACCTTGTGTTACATTCCTTCCTTCCATTCCCACTGCTGTGACCCATTCTCTGTCCCTTACCATTTGATGTCTGGCTTATTGCTGTTTTGCGCAACAGTTCAACCTATCTGTATTTGTTTGACTGCAACCCAATCCCAGCCAGCATATTGGTGCCAGGTCAGTCTTAATAAACCACTTTTTTTTCATCAGATTGTTCCCCTCTCCACGAATCTACATTGGCTTCCTCTTTCAGGGACTTGCCAGGCATACTGACCCCGGCAGCCCTAGGGAGGTTGGTCTTTCCACGGCCTCCTCCCACATTCTAAGGCAGTGCCTCCTTGGCTCTTGTCTCCGTCTTGTCTGGCTGTGGTCGTACCTTCTGTGAAACCTTCTTCTCGTCTATGGTTGGTTGAGATTTCAGAGAACATTCTAGCTCTACAACAGATTTGCCATTTATAAAATTCTACTTTCTAGTAAAGATGCTCCTTGACTTATGAAGGGGTTCCCTCCTGACGAACCCAGGATAAGTTGAAAATATTGCAAGTTGAAATGCCTTGAACCTGCTGAACATCACAGCTTAGCAACACAGAACACTGAGGAATATCAGTGGTTTCCTCTAATTTAACTGGCAGGGAGCTGGGACTCCCTGCTTCTGCACAGCCTTTCAAGAGCATAGCATACCACATGTCACCAGCCAGGCAAAATATCAAACTTCAAAGAAGTTTTCACCTAATATGTATTCCTTTTGCACCATCATAACTCAAAAAAACTCCAGTTGAACCATTGTTAAGTCAGGGACTTAAGTCAGTGTTTTCTTTCACCCATATGTCCTAACTGCAAATTTCTTAATTGAATTTTAGGAAGCCCTCAGAAGAATAAGAAAAAGGGATATTTGGATTATGAAAAGACATATACACATTTAAAAATGTAGGCAATATGTTGCATAAACGAAATTCTCAATATATTAACTATATAAACATTTCCTAACACCAAAAGTTAAAGTGACACCTGAAGATTACTTTCTCTCTGAAGAACTTCTCTGTCCATACGTTTTTTTGTATACATCTAGTTTTGGGGCTGTTTATTTGATACTGCTGACTTTCGTTTTGCTCTATCATGGTGCTTCTCTTGGCTGATTATATTAAGTGATGAGTCTACTTTGAACCCTGAAGCTTTTCATGGAATGTTTTATTATTTATTTACATTGATGATAAGTATTACAGATGTATTACAGATGTAGATTATGACTACAGGTAGTAGAAACTGAATATATTACATTTAAAAATGTTAATTTTATACGATGGGCCACTGTCATTGTGTGCATCACTGGTAAGCCCTCCTCTGAATAACTGTGATACTCCAACAGCGCTAAGAGCTAAGACAGAGTGTTAACAAGATGTGCCTCCATATTTATGGCCCTTGATCTTTACTATCCAAAAAATATTTCTCAAAGATCAAACCATAGCACAGTTGGCTCTTGGCATTAGAGTACTTGGGCTTTGATGGTGATCAAGTATTGCATGTGATGCGGCGGCTCCTAAAAAACACTCTTCAAAACAAAGTGATAGGAATACAGACACTCTTTTGTTTTAGAGACAAGATGTTGCCAAGATGAGGGGAAAAAAATTTTTTAAGAGAATTTTCTCCTTTTGGAGTTTTGACTGGAAACTTATCCTCATGAGAAAGGGCCCTGGAATGTGTCTTATCTCTTTGTATTCAAGAAGAGGTGCTGCTAAGAACCTGAAGAAGGTGTCTGCCCTGTTACCCAGAAGCAGAAGCACAGGATTTCACACCTTCACACATACACGCCCCATTTCCCCTCTACTCTCTCTCTCTCTCATCCTCTCATCGTTTCTTTCCTCTTTCTTTCTCACTTTTCCCCTCTCTCCCCCTTTCTCTCACTTTCTCTTTCCCCTTTCCTCTTTCACTTTCTCTCTCTCTTTCCTCTCCTTTCACCCCTCTCCCTTCACCTCTGCCCCCTCACACACCTCAGTCCCCTTCCTTGTTCTTTCTCTTTCTCCACATTCCTCTGCTGCTCTCTCCAGGTTCACTTTTCTTCCTCCATACATCCAGCTCATGATCATTTCTTTCTTTCTTTTTTTAATCCCCTCCCTGAAAATATGTTTTCAATATGTCTTCTCTCTCTCTCTCTCTCTCTCTCTCTCTCTCTCTCTCTCTCTCTCTCTCTCCCTCTCCCTCCCTCCCTCCCTCCCTCTCTCCTGAATGTCTTGTTCTCACTATCATTTCTTTCTATTTAAAGGAAATCCATGCCTCTGCTCCAGTAAACACTGACTATGGAGAAAGTATACTGTGTAGACTTGTCTTATTTGCCCACCCTAGTATTCATGTATTTTTCCTCAATGAGTTCTTTATTTATTCAAATAAAACAGTCTCATAGCCACCCACAAATACAAAGAGCTGCCTTTGAAGAAGAAAATTGCTTCAGGATAAATGTTGCCTATTTCAGTAATTTAAAAGGGTAGAGTTCAGGTATTTCATGAAAGACTTTAAGATAATTACAAAACTTGTGGTTTCCACAGCTGAAAGAAAATAAGAATTTTGATTTTTTTTTAAAAATTATCTTATATGGATCTTTATGTAACTGGAATTTAATAAAATTAAAAACATGCTTTTTTACATGTAATCAGTTGTTCCTCTAATCATCTGGAGAAGACTTCAAGCTCAGGTAGTATGGAAACGTCCCACTCTGGAGGCTATGGAGCTAGCTGCTGTTTTAGTTTATTAGGGTTACTGTCAACAAAGCATCACAAACTGGGTGGTTTAAAACAACAGAAATTTATTGTCCTCATTCATGTGTCAAAAGTCCCAAATCAAGGTATTAGCAGGGCCATCGTTCCTCTGAAGTCTCAGGGGGCCTTTCCTGGCCTCTTCCTGGCCTCTGTGCCTTCATGGGCCTGCTGCTTCAGTCTCTACTTGGTCCATACTAGCCACCCTCCCTGTCTGTCTATCATCATGTGACCTTCTAATGAGGATGTCATTCTTTTGAATTAGAGACCATCCTCTTCCAGTGTGCCCTCATCTTAACTAACTAAATGTGCAATAACCCTATTTCCAAATATGGCCACATTCTGATATCACAGGGGTTAACACTTCAATATATCTATTTTGAGGGGACATGATTCAACTCCTAATAGGCAATCTGGGCTCAAATCTCATTTCCTGTGACCTTATTTTCATGTAATCATGTGACCTCTGCCATATTACTTAACCTCACTGAACCTTAACTATAACAGGCAAATAATTAAGGTTCCTGCCTCCAAGTGCTGTGAAGATTAAATGAGACAGTGCTTTAGCAAGATGCCCAGCAAATAAGGGCATTTTTTTTTACAATATCTTTATTTCATTTTTATGTGGTTCTGAGGATCGAACCCAGTGCCTCATGTGTGCTAGGCAAGCATTCTACCACTGAGCCACAACTCTAGCCCAAATAAGGGCATTTTTTACATAAGCTTTTTTTTTTTTTTTTTTCTAATGCTGCTGTGGTTGTTAGAGATACCGAACTCAAGCAGAGTCCTGGTCAAATGTCTTTATAACTGTCACAAGAAGTTTTTTAAAAAGCTTATTTAGTTTACATGTAAAACTAAAATATTAGATACTGTATAATAATAACAAGCCATTCTTTGATACATAAGAAATGGAGGCAGAGGGGTTAAATTATTTTCCACTGTCACAAATAATTTTAAGAAAACTTAGTATTTCCATCAATTGTTCACACTCTGGGTCACAGAAACTGAAAGGATTTGAATATGTTCTCCAGTTTAGGTGTGCAGTGTTGGTTTGTTTGTTTTGTACGGGGAATTGGACCCAGGGTGATTTAATACTGAAATACACACATAGTCCTTTTTATTATTATTTTTATTATTTTAATTTTGAGACAGGATATCACTAAGTTGCTGAGACTAGCCTTAAACTTGCAGTCCTCCTGCCTCAGCCTCCCAAGTTATTGGGATTATAGGCATGAGCCCCCGAACCCAGCTTGTGTGGTCCCTTTTGACAGATGTGCTTGGTTATGGGACACATACGCTTCTCTTTAGATTAACTGGAAATTGTCTCTGCTTTCTGCATTTTGGAGCTTCCTCTGAGGCATGGCTGTTGCTGTCCTTATACGCAGAAAGATGGCAATAATGGCTAGTAGACCTTCACTCGTTCACAGGAACATCTCAATCAAGGGGTGATTGATTCCACAGGAGATTGGCCATATTATTCCAAGAGAGTTGGGAGAGAAGTTCATTTGGTATTGTCAGTTTAGAAGTGGCTGGCAAAGCTTCAACCGAGACATTGAGTAGGGAGGAAACAGAATCCAGAATGCTCAGCCATGATTTCAGGCAATGGAGGAAGCATAAATCTTTTCCCATTTGCTGCCATCTTTAAACACATGGGGATTCCTACTTTTTGGCTCTCAGGAGCACTAATATTCCATTACCTGTCTGATCACCATAATTCTTATTCCACTTATTAAAAACAGAAGTCACTGTGCACCACATTTAAAGAGAAATATTTTATTTTGCTGTGATTTTCAGTTCTCCTGTGTCTAGCTGCCTAACATTCCCCATCTAGAATTATTTCATTTTTCTTTTAAAATGTTCCTTGTATATTTGTATGACTTGATTATACATGTGTATCTGTTTTCTGAGGATGCTTGGACAAAAGATAGAAAACAATTTTGTAATAGTTTTAACAAAGGGAAATTTATTGACTCATGACAAACTATGGGGAGGATTGACTGCATTATGTAATTGACATTAGCAAAGTCTAGAATTGGGGACTTATTACTATTGGGATTCTCTGTAGTCATCTTTTTTTTCCTTCTCCTTCACCATGATCATGTCTTTCTTTAAAATTGTATTTTTAACCAGTCAGGGATCATTTCTGTAGAAAGAACTTGTTGAAATTTCTATAGCCCAATGATCTGAATAGAAGATTTCTCTTCTCCTAGCATGGATTTGATCAATCTCTTCAACAGGGTGTGAACAGCTCAGCTCAGTAGAATATGTACATTTCAGCCAATGGAGTGGGACTCTATCATAACACTAGCTAATACCAGAGTCATATGTCCAAAGGAAGATGGCTTAGAAAATAGGTGATATTTGGGTTGCTAAAATAATAGATGCCCAATAGTGAGAAAAAATTCATACCTACAACATTTTAAATTATTTTCCCCCTTTGTGATGGATTCTCTTCTCTACTCTTTAGACAGCATAATTCTGTTTTGTCTCTAACTATCATTATAGAATATAACTTACAACTTCTATGTTACAGACATATAACTGTCTTCAAGGTTTGATGGAAGTCACAGTTTCTGTGTCTCCACCTGCTCTCCATGAACCCTGCCATGACAGGGGTCCTACTGCACATACATTGCCTTTTCCCACTGATGGTTCTCTTATGTTCCTACTTTCTATTTCTGGAAATTATTTCCTCATCCATCTCATTGAAAGTCTTTGTGGTATGACCCATTTATATGTAATTCCTGAAGCTTTTATTTTAGGATGAAGCAACTTCTTCCATTTTGGCGTCATACTGTATATAATGTAAAACTTGTTCTTTTTTGGTTAACTTCTTGTCACATGCTCCCTTTTTCTACACTCAGTTAATAATTATACACCAGTGGGGTTTTCTTGTTTTTGTTGTTGTATTTATTTTTTTTGATACTGGGGACTGAATGCAGAGGCATTCAACCATTGAGCCACATCCCCATCCCTATTTTGTCTTTTATTTAGAGACAGAATCTCACTGAGTTGCTTAGTGCCTTACTGTTGCTGAGGCTGGCTTTGAACTCCTGATCCTCTTGCCTCAGCCTCCGGAGCTGCTGGGATTATAGATGTGTGCCAAGGTGCCTGGCTACCCAGCAGTTTTATGTAGTATGTAGGCAATCCACTCCCCACAGGAGAAAAGACTCCATGGGGTTTTTCCTCATGTTCCAGGTACTGGCACATCCAGTAACTGTTTGAATCTGGAGTAGCAGAGAGAAAAGGGTGGGTAGTAGAAAGAGAAGGAGCCACATTTGTTCTCACTTTTCCAGAAAGTCCTACATTAAACTTGTCCAAGGTTCTTGTCCAGTGATGTATTCACCATGAACTTGCTGTGGTTTCACTAGACCACTGGATCTGGTTTCCCTAGACCTACTGTTTTAGCATTAATAAAAGCATAGAAATTATTCCAAAATTTTAAATCAAAATAAAATCTTCTTTCTTGATTTTCATGCTTCCAGAAGTAGACACTAAGATGAAAATCTGAATGAATCTGATTTGGGGGGCAGTGATCCAAGGAAGCATGCTGAGGACTGGAGAAACCAGACAGGGAAAGATAAAGGACCAATTAAGAGTATGTATGGAGAGGCAGCTGCTCAGGCAGCTGGGGCAGCTCCTGCAGAGACATAATAGAGAGCATTTTTCAGATTTGAAGTTGGAGCCTAGGCCTCCAGGACTTTTAGCCACCCTGTATGTCTAGGCTAAGCTTGCACTTGTGATCTGAGAAAACCCCAAACCGAGGAGCACATCTTATTTACAGTTTTTTAAAAAATTTATTTTCTAAATGATAAATCATTTACATGGTTAAAAAGTAAAAACTATTTATATAAAAAGTATACTCAGAGAAATCTTCTTTCCATATGTAATTCCCCCAACCTATACCCACTCTATAAAGGTAATTTTTTAATTTTTATTTTTTAATGTTTATTTTTAGCTTTGGGTTTTGTTATGATATATATATATATATATATATATATATATATATATATAGAGAGAGAGAGAGAGAGAGAGAGAGAGAGTATGTGTGTGTGTATACACACACACACACATACACACTATATATAATATACATACATATATACATATATACACACACATACACACTATATATAATATACATACATATATACATATATACACACACATACACACTATATATAATATACATACATATATACATATATATACACATACATATATTTATATAAATATATATATAAACTTAGGTTAAGGTTATTCATGTTTATATATGTGTATAAATAGTTCATATACACATACATATATGTTCTTATTGCTCCTTTTTTATTTCATAAAAGTTAGTATGGTACATAAATATCCTCTCTCTCTCTCTCTCTCTCTCTCTCTCTCTCTCTCTCCTTTTCTCTCAACCCTATGTCCTTAAATCACTTTATTAGCTATTCCCCAAACTCTTCCTCGTTATTACTTTCTAGCTTATAGCTTCATATTATTTCATTGTCTGATATATCAGTTTTTCTACCAGTCTCCCATGGATTCTTATTTAGCCTATATCCAAATATTTACTTCACAATAATGCCAGAAGTAACAATGAGCATATTTTCTCATAATTTTAGGTGAAAATCTTCAAGGTAAAATCCATGAAGTGGGATTGCTCACTCAAAAGGAAAATGCACAGTGGTTTCAGTATTGTATATTCTTACTTCTAGGATTGTATAATATAGCACTCCTACATCAATACCTGACAGTGTTTATCTCTGTTCTGCCAACAGAGAAGGCTGTCAAACCTGAACCTTTTTACCTATTTAATCTATGTTATACTTCTAATTTATCTTATTTTGAGAATTTTATTTTCTCTATTTGTTTTGGAGATTGGGAAATTTTCATACTTTTTTTTCTATAAACATCATATTTTTTATTTCTTTCTTTTGGAATTTTTTCTATTCTTCAATTATAAGAGTTTTTTTTATTAAAATGATTAATATTTAGTCTTACATTTGCAATACATATTGCAAATATTTTCTCTATCATTATTCCTTTAGCTTTAGTTTATTTTAAATTTAGAGATGTCAAAGTCTTTCACATTTTACTACATTTATCAATCTTTTATTATATTTGGATTATTAATAATAATTAAAAGGACTTTATAGTTTTTTATGTTTAATACTTATATGATTTATTTTTTTAATTAGATAACTTATTCATTTGGGGGTTATTTCTGATTTTCCCTTCTAAATAGATGTTAGTCTATCTGCATGTGCCTGTACCAGTAGTTTACTTTATTATACTTTATTTTTCTTTCTTCTTCTTTTTGCTCTGGTCAGGGATTGAACCCAGGGTGCTTTACCACTTAGCTATATCCCTAGCCTTTTTACTTTTTATTTACAGACAGGGTCTCACTAAGTTGCTTAGGGCCTTGCTTAGTTGCTGAGGAGGCTTTGAACTTGTGATCCTCAACCTCCTGAGCCACAGGGATTATGGGAGTGATAGATCACTGTTTTAAACACAGAAATTTCATATTAACCTGTAGGTTTAGGAGACTTAGCTTATTTATTCCCACAGCTAAATGAGTTAAAAAAAATCATTACTTCCTTTACTTGTCTCTTATTTTTGACAATTAAGATTTCCTCCCAATTTTAACAAAAAATGTTTATCATGTTATTTTTGCCTAGTTTTTCCAAGTATTGTATAATTGTGTATATTTTTATGATTATACTGATAGCCAAATTGTTTTCAAATATAAAACTTACATAATGGCTATCACAAAATTTTAAACATTAATTTAAATCTCTACCATAAAAATCAAAAACCTAATTTATTTAGTTTTTCAAATGTTTAAAAGGTCAAACATTTTCTTCTGTTTCACCAATTATCATTTCTCTTTTTGTGATTTGTTTTGTTGCCTTTTATTTTAGTATTTTTATTAATTCATATGAAGTTGCATGTAAGTCCTTCATCAATCATGCTTTCTGCAGTGTTTACTATCTTTATTAAATTTTTAATATTATTTGTATTTTCTGTCTGATATTTTGAGCTTTTAGGTTGAAAACTGTGACTTCACTTTTATGATTTCATTAGTTATTTTTAAAATAGTTTCCCATTCGTGGGTCTGATATATATTTATAATTTTAAATGACTACATAATATTTATGCAAAACATAAGAACAATTCTCACTTGCATAGTGATTTTCTTTCCTGGCCTAATGTGGATTTCAAGCAATAAATTAGAAGGCAGAATGATTGTCACAGGCAGGCACACTGACAGCTCTAAAAAGTGACATTTCATGAAAGGACAAGAGTCTTCCTAAAATTATCACACAGAAATCCTTAAAATTATAGCAATCTAAGGCCAATGAAGGCGGGAGAAATAAACCTCAGAATATCCTAAACAAATGTTCAGAAAGCAATTGCAGAGTTATCATGGAAACACTAAATGATATTCAGAATTCATGAAGAAGAAACAAATAAATACAGAAAATGCATTTAGAGACATTTCCAACTCAGGTAATTAAATATGAAAAACAATTGGTGCTTAGAGGCATAAAATTCTTAGCTAACCAGGAAAATTGACGGTGAAGAATGACTTGTTCCTAGGGGTTTTCCATTTAGATGACATTTTATAAAAGTTATTTGTTACCAGTTTTATATGGCTTCCTGGATGATAAAATCCTTGGGAATAATAATCATGATTTATTCCTCGACTCCTCTGTAGTGCCACATATTAATATGTAGTGAAGGCCCTCTGAGTGCTGTTGCTCTGTATATTTACTTGAACTCACTATCCCACTTTCCAAGGGAGGAAACAAAGGCTCAGAGAAGTAAAGCTCCTTCCTCAAGGCTGAATATTATGAACCCAGGGCAGTCTGGCTCCCACCTCGCTAACCCCCTCCTCCTGCTACCTGGAATAGCTTAGCTTGCTGCCAAGTAAATCATCAAATAAACAACCTAGTACTAATTCTTATCAGGGAGAGCTTGGGAGTGGGTGAGATAGTGTTTATAAAGAGGCAAGTTTTATAGACAAAAAAAAGTGATATCTCAATGAAACTATAAAGTCCATTTCCTTAACTGCTTTTCTCAGACCGGCTGAGGCAGCCCAGAGCTTAAAAGAGCAGCAACTTGAGTTGGTCCCTGTGGCGCATGCCTATAATCCCAGCAGCTCTGGAGGCTGAGGCAGGAGGATTGTGAGTTCAAAACCAGCCTCAATTAAAAGGGAGGTGTTAAGCAACTCAGTGAGACCCTGTCTCTAAATAAAATACAAAATAGACTGAGGATGTGGGTCAGTGGTTGAGTGCCCCTGAGTTCAAGCACTGGTATCAAAAAAAAAAAAAAAAAAAAAGGCAAAAAAGCAGTAACTTGATTCTTCTGGGATCCATATGTATTTATTTCTGGAGGAAATAAAATCTGTATTAAGGCACAGTATCTCATGTCATGCCATATGGTTCTTCACCTTTCCCTGCACTGAATTTGTTACTGGAACTGAGTACCTCTTAGCATTGCTGATTATAAAAATGCAAGCAAGAGAAAGTCCTTTATCTGTATTTGAAACCCTCCCTGCCTGTGGTTTTGTTGTCGTATATTCTACTACATATTTTTTCAAATTCCATCTTGCAAAATTTTTCAAATTCCATCTTGCAAAAATATTTTTGTGGACATGATGATTTTTGAAAGTCACTTTTATAATTGTTCTATGCATTTAATTTTTACTCCCTTCACCATTTTTTAACCTCAGGGAGGATTTATAAACATACTTGCCTAGTGAAATGAAGCTGCTCACATACCTTTCCTTTGTTACTTGATTAATTGTTGCTTCAAAAACATTTGGGCCCCATTTCTCAACATTAAGTTGGCTACTCAAAACAAATAGTATATATAAAATAGTTTTTAATTTATACATTTAGTGTAGGAACGTATGTAAAATTTATGTGGTTTTGTGATGCAAAGGGTGAATAAGTCAGTGGGGACTTTTCAAATGGCCCATAAATCTGAGTGTTCAAGTGATAGGGGAGAAATATAAAATATGAGAGATATTGGTAGACTTCTTAGATTATAGTACCATTGTCTCAGGGAATATGGCAAATGCCAAAACTGAACTAAATTTTCTATCTCTTTTGGTTTCATATAAATTGGAAGACTCCTTAATGAAGGGGATGGGCATAGGAAATATTCCCTCTGAAAACTCTGAATATGTTGCTCATTCCTCAAGAATGCCTAATATGGTGCAAAGAACTCAGTGGGTACTTGATCAATTATAACATTTACAAATATGAACAAGATTTAGGGAAAGAAATTTTCCTAAATATCTTTCCATATTCTGCTTTCCAATTTATGCTACCATAAGCCATTTTCTTTTCTTTTACCTGTAATGCATTGAACCTTTATCCGGCCACCACCATGCAGTGCTGAATTCAGAGTGTATTAAGTTGAACATGGGGCAGAAAGTTTTGAGGATGCAGACATGAATTACCATTCATTGGCCTTACTGGGTGAATGTATACAAAAGAACAATTTTTGGAAAAGTGAATGATTTGGCCACTTTTTGGAGAGAATATTGAGTGTACTTAAGAAACCTTGAAATCCATGAGAGTAACTCAAGTAGAGAGTGTGTTGGCAAAGCAGGAAAGAGATTATTAGGGGATGTGAAGGCAGAGAGTTGACTAAGGAAAATGGGACTGTTTTCCTATGAAATACGTCTTATTTCATATGCATGGGGGAAGCAATTAAAGTTTTGGGACAGGGCAGTGCCATGATCAGACTTTGGTAAATCAGAGAATGGGTTGGAAGGCTGAGCCTCATTAGACAGTGGATAATATGCTCCTAATGGTCTTCTCTTCAAGTCCTTCAACAATGGCTCCAGTACACTGACTCTCAAAATGACATGGCGCTTCATTCATAAGTAAAAATACTGTTAGTTCATTTTATCGACCAATAGTGTGTTAATCGACACCCTGTCCAACACTAACCTTTGCAACACTAACTTCTCATATTGTTGAGACAAGGCTTTGAAAATCACTCAGTACCCAAGAGGTCTTTCAGGTGAATGGAGGTGACTCAGTGCTACCAGACAGTCCTTAGGATGACTTGAAATGGTAACTATACAGATTATATGTGTAACCTCCACTCCTTTTTTACTACATACATCCAGACATATATATCCACCACCCTCTAGTTCACCCCTTCCTATCTTTATTCCCGTGGCAGTACAGACAGCCTTCCACATGGAAACCTTGTGACAACACATAACATTGTCATGGCACATAATCCCCTGACTGCTTGCTCTTCTTGTAACTCTTCCAGCCTTTGAGTCACGTCTTGTCTCCTTGAGCATCTCTACCTGGTGTTGGTGCTAATGCAGTAAGTGTTCAGCTAGTTAAAACTACCCTTGATGTTCATTTCAAAACTAGCCACTTTAAAATTCTTTTAGGAGCATGCCCATGTTCTTCCTGAGTCTGACAGCAAACTTGACAGGAACTACCTCGGTAGAGGGTAGAGACAGTTCTATGCATTTAAGAAGCCAATATAGTTATCCTTTACTATTGACAACCAAGAGCACTGTCAAAGTTAATGACAAGCTGTTATGTTATAAAGAAATGGTTTACATCAGAATGTCAGTGGAAACATTAAAGCTATCAAGTTATTAAGGTTTCATTCTTTAAATCATTGAAGAGCTTCATGCCTGTCTTATAGAATTTCTGAGAAGTTTAAAGAAAACAGGAAATGGTATGTATCTCAGTGTATAACAGTGTTGGTATACAAGTGAGTTTTCTTGTGGGCTCTAGAAAAGTAATATTTGTATTAACTGCTCTGGTAAATTTTCAATTAAATTTCATAATATCAGTAGAAAATTGCTAGACCATTTGTTTTACCAGCTCCTAAATATACACTAAGCCTGGGGAGGAAAACAATGGTACTTAATTGAATTTTAATTTATTTGAGACCATTGTGAAGATATATTTTAAATGAGCACATTAATAAGTAAGCAAAATCCCCAAATTTATTATAGTCCAACCACGTATCCCTGAGTTCTTTGGTTTTTTGTTTGTTTTATTTTCTAGTTTTGATTTTTGAGTCAGGCAATAAACTCAGTTAATTAAACATCAAATAGCAAATACTTGCTACAACTCATTTTCACAACACACAAAACAATTTGAATTGTTGGCATCAGTGTTGGTGTTGGTGGCAGATATAGTTTTACCAGAAGTGACATAGTGGCGATCACAGAGACCTACAACGTGTTGCTGGTGCTTACCCTACTCTTTTTCTACCACCACCATTTACTAACACCCTTTTTTGGTTAGGCACTGTCCTGGGTACAACACAGACATTATCTGTAAACATCACAGCAGTCTAACTAGGATGATGGTGTTATCTGAACTTTTAAAAAATGTAGACTGATACTAAAGAACCCGAGAAGTGTACTTAATGTCTGAAAGTTCATAACTGGTAAATCCAGGATTTGAACTCAGATACCTGGCTCTAAACTCCTGCCTATTTTACTATAATGTGCAGCCATGTTATTCTGCCTTGACTTATTGACATGATATAAATAGCTGTACAGTGACATGATGCTTTCCCTCCTTTTGGCCAGTTTAGAGATGTGTGGATCTATAATCCTTCATTCTGTCCTGTCTTGACTTTCCCCCCTGTTTATTCAAATAATTAGTCCTTTTGGTATTCTTTCTGCCTGATGTGAGTATGTAAATAGCCTTCTGGTCACATGACCTCATTCCAGATGGACTAGTCATTTGGCTCTTTGGTGGCTGATGCACTTCCAGGTGGCTCTGCCAGTCTTTGACAGGGTAGATTGGTATCCGATGTATTTAGATAATGTTAGCTATTCAGTACTAAGAACAAAGCCCATATAGGAATGGACACCGAATTCTTTTCTCTGGTAGTAAGAAAGGTCTCTGCTATTTATGGATGCTTACTGTGTGTCTAACACTTTCCCCTGTGTTCTCCAGTTTTACCATAACACTGAAACAAAAATAATATGTTGAGCAACTTAAATTTTCTTTTGAGGAGAAGGGAATTGAGGACTGCATGTGACTCTCAGCTTTTTCATTTTAAAAGGTGACTTGCAGTTATAGCTGCAACCATACATGCCCCAGAGCATCTCCTCACTGTCAGCCATGAGTCTCAGAGTGTAACTCAGTTTTATGTATGATTTATACAGAGTATGATTAGGGTCACTCTTCTGGAGGAGAGAAACACAAGCATTTCTTTTCTTTTTTATTTTTTTTTTTAAAGAGAGAGGTGAGAGAGAGAGAGATAGAGAGAATTTTTTTAATATTTATTTTTTGGCGGACACAACATCTTTGTATGTGGTGCTGAGCCCCACGCACGCTACAGCTTGAGCCACATCCCCAGCCCCCACAAGCATTTCTTAAAGAAATACAAGTGTTGGTATCATAGCCAGCTCCATTAGCATAAATGAAACTTTTCTTAATGGTACTAAACTTCAGTTGTTCCTTTCCTTTTCTCAATTCATAATGCTATAAATACTCTAAGACCACCCGGTTGAGTCAGTAATTGTTCTGTAGATGTTGTACGAGGGTATGGGGGTCTTTTCAGATCTAGTGAACTTTAGGAAGCCAGCGATTTCTTCATTCTGATAAGGTAGTGAGCTGGGTTCTCAGTAAACATTCTTCCTAGGAGCTACTGAGCTCATTCATAGTATGTGATATTTCCCTCACTGTGATACAATATAGTGAGAAAGTGGCCTTTGGAAATACTGATATTTCCAAAGGCCCATTAGCTGGGCCACTGATCACAAAAGAATTCAAATTTGGAACTTATTTGAGCACTGTGGGTAAATGCTACTGGCATGATTGGCCCTTTGAAGTAGGGATATTTTCAAACGTAGCTGAAATGATCATTTGCTATCTATCTAGTCTAAGAAATTCTACTCTTTATATCTTTCCAAATTCCAAAATGGCTTAAAAGAAACAGAAAATACAAAACAACTCAGCAACACTTTGTTCCCTTACCTTAAGGGTAAATAGTGGGAAAATGTCATAATTACCAAAATTTTACACTTAGTCAGCCAAAGATAATTGTGTAATTTGAAACGATTTGAAGACA
The DNA here is from genome assembly GCF_045843805.1 of Urocitellus parryii. Taxonomy (NCBI): domain Eukaryota; kingdom Metazoa; phylum Chordata; class Mammalia; order Rodentia; family Sciuridae; genus Urocitellus; species Urocitellus parryii. Next base: position 2,638 of record NW_027553304.1, on the reverse strand, counting down.
TAGAATTGAAAATGTTATTTTGGGGGTTGTTAGCATCTTTAAAGAAGCATGTTAAATTTCTGAGTGGAATTGTCACCTTTTATATGTAAAAATAGTTAGCAACAAGAGTCCCTTTAGCTTACAAATAAATAAATCCTGTATAGATGAGTTGGTAGGAAAAAAGGTTATTTTCTCCCTTATGGAGAAAAATTACTTGATAAGAAAAATGAGATAAAATATTAAAAGAATAGTTTCTATTGTCTTGTTTTAATAGAATTAAAATATTATTGAAAACAGCTATATTTATAAACATATTTCTTCCTGACTCTAGCATTTATACTCTTGTCTTGAATGTATAGTGATGAGATTGGTCCTTACATGGGTCAGTCATTTTCTGTAGGAGTGGTGTGAACAACCCAGTTCTGTGTCCATGATTCACATTATATCCAGCCAGTCTTGTGAAGAATGGATAATTAATCAGTAATTACAGGTTTATTTAAGAATATCAGTGTCTTCTACATTAGGCAAATCTTGCACTGTTTGACTCCATCATGTTAGAGAACTTTGCTACAGAATTCTGATCATCTTCATTCTGGATCATTGAATAAAAGACTTAATATAGGGTTCTATTTTGACCAAATTTCTCAGGTGCTCTTAAGCATTTGTGTGTGTGTGTGTGTGTGTGTGTGTGTGTGTGTGTATATATATATATATATATATATATATATATATACACACATATATATATATTTTATTTTATTTTTGGTACTGGGGATTGAACTCAGGAATACTCAACCACTGAGCCGTATCCCCAGTCCTATTTTGTATTTTATTTAGAGACAGGGTCTCACTGAATTGCTAAGCACCTCACCATTGCTGAGGCTGGCCTTGAACTCAACAATCCTCCTGCCTCGGCCTCCAGAGCGGCTGGGATTACAGGGGTGCGCCACTGCTGCCTGGCAGTAATGACTCTTTAATGTTGCTTCTACTTTTACTCTACAAATAGTAAATGCTGAATACATTCTGTATAGAATTTTAACTATTAATGGATAAGAATTTTGTTAAATTTTCTCTTCTTTCTCTCTCTCTGTTTTTTTTCTTTTGGTACCAGGGATTGAACCCAGGGCACTCTACCACTGAGCCACATTTCTAGTCCTTTTTAATTTTTATTCTGAAACAAAGTCTTGCCGAGTTGTTTAGGGCCTTGGTAAATTGCTGAGGCTGGCCTCAAACTTATGATCCTCTTGCCTTACCCTCCCAAGTTGCTGGTATTACAGGTGTGTGCCAGTATGCCCAGCTAAGATTAGTCAAGTTTAATCCCAGAACTGTGAGATTAATAAAAATAATAGCTATCACATATTGAACATCTGAACATACAATGCTGAACAATGGCCATTCAAGATCTTTACTTCTCCATAGCCCTGAGTAGTGGGTGATATTATCATTCCCATTTTACATTTGGGGAGACAAGTGAATTGGATAAGAGTATTCAGTATAACAGTAAGAAATGGAGTTAGGATTTAAATCCAGATATGATTTAGTCCAAAGCCTATACTGATCACTGTTATAACAGAATAACCACTAGTTAATTTACGAATCTGTAGCCATGCACAGGTCTACTTCTAATTCATATGGCGTCTTCATGCAAAGTACTACAGGGATCATCATCCTTCAGAAAGATGCAGGCCATGCTTGGCATGAACAGAGCACTGAATAGCCTTCTGCTCTTTCCTCTTGGTCCATCAGGTGCCCCTGTACAGTGAAACCCATATTACTATAAGGGGTGGCCTAGCTGATGCTTTTTGTGTGCAAAGTGTAGGGTGCTGTAAGGTAGGTAATCCTAAATCTTATAAGCATATAAAATATGTTAAACATCAGGCTAAAATCCAGTAAATATGACAGGGAAGAAGTGAGAGGAAAACTTGAAGATCGATTACTGATCATCCCAATCTACTGATTTATTTGTGTTGCCTTTGGGGTTCTTGTGAGATGGGATGGTCCTGTACTTTATTCTGTGATGGAGGATAGTTTTATGATCCCTCAACCTTTAGCTGGAATCCATCATAGTTTGACTTGGTTTCATCCACATGTACTTTGTATCCACAGTTTTATTAATGTCCAAAGTGCATCTTTGTTCCAATATGCAGGAATGTTTAAAAAATATCCAAACTGGACTTTTTCCATCTAGCTATATTTGTTAATAGTTTCCTGTGCCCATGTATTATAAATACTGATTTTTTTTTGCTATAGTCCATTTTAATGGCACCCATTATACATTTGTATCCTTTTCACTTTGTCTAGCTCAACTTTATAAACCTTACTGTATTTGATTCAAGCTTCCTTTTTGTTTTATTTATTTTCTTCACTAAAGTTTTCTCAGTAAACCAAAATTTTTAATCATTCCATTAAAAAAAAACATTTTGGCAGACACAATTGTAATCTTAAAAAGAGAGAGCGAGAAAAGAAAAACAGTCATCCTGGTAAGCCATCAATTTCTTGGACGAAAATGGTATAGGCCTATCTTCAGAACTTTCTGCTTTGTGAGTCAAGGATGTTTATCAATAAGTGATGCCAATTACTGCATGTTTGCTGCCTGTCTGAATCGGCTGTGGCCTGTAAGGCTGTGCATGTTGCCTGCACTATGAGTCATGCCTGGAGT